>NW_020654972.1:1873179-2179610 GCF_003589595.1 Hyposmocoma kahamanoa | reverse complement strand
CAGTGAATTAAGTGACATATCGGATGAAAGTATAGCTGGATTACCACTGTCTGACTGACTGACTGAACCAGTGATTTAGATAATTGATCTCCCAGAAGGAGTCGCTGTGGGTCAAAATGATGTACGGCAGTCGTGATCGGAAGGCTCCGGTGAGTACCAGAAAAATCCGAAATCTTCGAAAAGTGCACTGCATCAAGTGGGACCCCGGCATCGCGGCCAAAGTATAACACCTACCGGCAGGATCGTCAAACTAAAAATGTCCGCTACCCTGGGCTCTTTCTACCGGAAGTGAAAAAAATTCAAAATTCGAATAAACAAGATGGCCGCCATACAAATTTCAGAGCCCCGTAGCTCGGCAAGTACTGGAGATGGGCGGGGGGTCCTCGACCAAATGTCATAGAGGGCGGTGGGGGTCAAAAAATTTTTTCAAGATGGCCGACTCAAAGTGGGGTCTTAAAATAAAAGTGCTCGGATCCGACTGAAATTTGGCATGCGGCCGTATATGGGAGTCCACAATAGGAAACTGGGGTCAAAATTTCGATTCCGCCATTTTCCAAGATGGCCGCCAAACATGTGAATTTTCTGCCCTTTGGAGTCATTTTTCTCCCAGAAGAAGTGCGGGTTGGTAAAAATGATGTAGGGGAATTATGGTCGGACAGGTTTGATGAGTATCAGAAGGTAAAGTAATCTTCGAAACGTGCTCCGCATCAGGTAGGACCCCAGCTGCCCGACCAAAGTACGCGTCTTGGCTCAAAGTGTCCAAACAAATGTTTATCCACACTGCGGGCAGTTTCCACCGGGAGTGAAAAAAATTAAAAATTCGAAAAACAAAATGGCCGTCATATAAATTTTGGGAGACGATGTCTCCGAAACTGTTATAAATAGGTAAATTATGTTCTGACTAATGTCAGAGTGGGCGATGGGAGCCAATCGGCTGTCAAATTTATTTTTTCAAAATGTCCAATTCAAGATAGTGGCCAGAAAAAACACCGATCGTGCTGAAATGTGGCAATTGGCCGTGTATAAGGAAGGCCCCATAATACGAAATTGTGTTTGTGGTTTTTGATTCCGCCATTTTTCAATATGGCCGCCGTACATTTTCCACCGTCCAACACCATTGCTCTCCGAGAACCAACCGGCGAAGTCTTTCCTACATTTAAAGTCACATGCCTCACATATAGCTCTCGCGGGCCGCTTTAGCTTTAGGTATATGGCTTCAAAAAAAATTGTCAAGGACCCTGGTGGTGTCTCTTATCCAAACCAACCCAACCAAAGAAAATTATCTTCTGAAATATTAAGTTCAACTCCCAATTTGCCACCAGATACAAAGAAAGCCCTCGCGGGCCGCTTTAGCGGCCCGGCGCATCGCGCGGCATCTAGTTATATTATATGGATGCGTTAAGACTGCAATTCTTTAAATATTGTACAGAAATATTTTTAAGTTGTACTCCACGAGAGTATACAAATAAAATCTTGTTACCATTATGAATAAAGGAGAGGCTGCACCTTGAATACTCGCACTGGGTTAATTTTGCACCACCATATTTTCGAGTAATTTACTTATTTTTGTCAATAATATTAATTGTCTAACATTCCTTTACAGATATACCAATACATCCAATCAAGGTTCTATAGGTCACCAGAGGTACTACTCGGTATACCGTACGACCTAGCGATAGACATGTGGTCCTTAGGCTGTATATTAGTGGAAATGCATACGGGAGAACCTCTCTTCAGTGGCGCCAACGAAGTCGATCAGATGAACAAGATTGTTGAGGTTTTAGGAATGCCTCCTGATAATTTATTAGATCAGGTACGGATGTCGTCATATTTTGGTATTGTGACTTGGGCCTCCGTAAGTTTACTAGACTCATGCGCCGTCTAGTGCTTTTCCTAGATCGGGGAAGGCAGGAAGGAATAATCTTATGGGGCCAAGGTATGACAAAATACTGTGCAGTGTTTGAGTGCTTACATTCAAAATGTTTAATTCTCTTTCAGGCTCACAAAACGAGAAAGTTTTTCGACAAGTTACCAGCTTCAGAAGGCGGTGGTTACGTATTAAAGAAAGTCACAGGCAAAGACGGGAGGTGAGTTTTAACTAACGTAGTAATCGATATGTCACTTCTTCCACATTTGCAACATGGCCTATAATAGTCGTTAGTATACAGGTTTCTGGTGTACAAAAAAGGTACCGCTATTACCGCTGTAGATTATCGTAGTAAATTTGCAAGACGAAAGTTCGTCTGTACATCTTTTAGGTACTCCCTCCTTTTTTGACGCCCCCTGTGGTCGAGTGGTTTGCACACCGGTTTTCATGGTGTTGCCATCTGAGGTCCAAGGTTATATCCCCGGCCGGGTTAATGTAGAAAACTAACTTTTCTATATTGTTTCCGATTTCCACTTACTTTGGGATCAGTGCAACGTATGTGATGTTGTCTGATATTTATTATTACGCCCGTGTTCCTAAGAAAATTTTTGCAAAGTTCATTTACCAAGCTGAGCCTCACTCTCACAATAATTATGAAAAGTGATGTGACGTGGGCATTACTTAGTTACAGGAAGTACCGGCCGCCGGGTACGCGGCGGCTGCACGAGATCCTCGGAGTGGAGGGCGGCGGCCCGGCCGCAAGGCGCCGCGGCGAGCCTGGCCACTCCGTCTCTGATTACCTCAAATTTAAGGTACGTACTACATTTTTCGCAGTTTCTTTTACAGTTTTGTGTCCTTGTCATTTCTCCTTTTTCTAGTATTTGAAATCCATGGACACAAACATAGACAACCACAAATTACACCCAAACTCACGAGGGAAATAAATATCGGCCATGCAAATATTTCTCCCGCCTCCGGAATCGAACCAGAGACCTCTGCCTGGCAGACTAATATGGTAACCGTTCAGTCACAGAGGCAGTTTGACTAATGACTTAACCACAAAAATAATTAACGTGAAACATCGAAAATCACAGATAACTACTGAAATTCAAAAGCAACAACCACGTCAATCAGTTCGCCTGCTATTACTTTAAAACTAAACTTCTTAAAGCGCTTATATTTTTTACTATCGGAACGGGATAGTCTTTCTCGCTTGCGCCATTGCACCACTCTCTCGTAATTGGACCTCAATCTGGTTCATCTGTCATTCGCATAATTGAAACGACGCTCATCTATTCACAGCTATTAAAGAGACAGTTTTAGTATATTTGCTATGACAATGACACCCGGCGATGAGCTGCTTGCTGTCGTCCAAAAAACTCTACGGCTCGAATAAAGTATTTCAAGTACATATGTTATTGAGGTGGATTAATGTACAACACATTAATGCTTATAGTTTGTGAAGTTACACGGTTGTGAGGTTTTCGAACTCCAATAAACAATTGCTCAGTTTTTCTAATTTCTTTAGACTTATCAAAATAAGAACGTATTGGCTGGACATATTGCTGTCCGATCTTCGAAATATGGTAAGTGTAACGTCGGTTGACGAATACCTATTCTGGAAGTTGTTAATTGATTCAGGTATTTTTATTATAATTTGATCAGCAGAAACAGTTATATTAAGAACACTAATCTTAGAGAGGGTCTGAACGCGATGTGCTGTAACAATAGCGAGTACGGTAACACGTTTCATTGTTACTTTTTCAAGTGGTAATGCATCATTTGGATACAGTGAAGCTAGATATTCTAAGAGTTTATCCCATGTCACATTATAGCGCCCTATGGGAGGCCTTAGTCTATACAAGCCTTTGAAAAAACGCGTGAGCCTTTCGTCTTGAACTAATGGACCGACTAATAAAGAAATAGCAGCTCTGTACCAATTTACTGTGCCATACTGGCTGCCACTGTTAAACACCTCGGTAAGGAATTCTATTATTATTGGAATAGACGGTTGGAACATATCCATATTATTATTATTACAATATAAAAATATTTTTTTGAAACAGCCTTCATATTGTTTCATGGTGTTGTCGGATAATGACGCTAGCATGTTTATGGCCGTCGCGGGTGTGTCTCATCGCTGTAATGCCATCCAGACAATACTGCTCCCACCAGGGTAATGCTGGCTTGTATGTTCCCGCTGCTGCAATGTGGAAAAATTAGGTGGTTGAAATCTAATGTTATTACATTGGATATAACTAAACAGGTAAACAAGGAGTACCATGGTTGGGACGGCCAAGTCGACACGACCATGATGCCCGTTGCTTTATCGGAAATAATTTTTCTCAAGGTTTTTAAAATGATTGCTACAGGGGGAAACGCATAAAAATAATTATTTGACCAGCTAATAGTAACTGTGTTTACAATAAACGCGTCCGGATCTCGGTGCCACGAGGCGTAAATATCACATTTGTTGTTAAAGCGGCAAGTAAAAAGATCAATTTGCGGATTACCAATTGTTTCTGTTAACAGCTTAAAACCTGCGTCTGTTAACTCGCAATCTACGTCTGGATGGGAGCATCTAGATTCGTGGTCTGCTAATACATTATCAGACGATTTAATGTATGATGTTATAACTTGTATTTTTCGGGTCTCACACCACTGCCAAATGTCCCTCGTGACTTTATTCAGGTGAGGAAATTGAAACCCACCCGTACGGTTTATATAGCTCAAGGCAGTGGTGTTATCTACCCTTAAACAATTATTGTAATTTTTTGTGAATATTTTGACGTCAAAATAAGCAGCTAAAAGTTCCAAATGGTTAATATGCAAAGTTCTCTCAGATGGAGACCATTGACAGCTGGCTGTCGGCCCATCACACACAGCCCCCCACCCCGTTGTTGAGGCGTCAGAATATATTTCAAGGTCTTAATTGTCATTTCTAATTCTGTGTACAGAAGTATTAATGGAGGTTATCCACCAGTGTAAATCTGGCAACAGGGAATCGGGTATAGTCATGATACGGTCATAGTCATCGTGACCTCTTAAGTTAAGATACTTCTAGCGCTCTAGTTCCTTTACATACAGCCAGGCGTACTCGACGGCTGGACAAGCTGATACTAATACACCTACAAATTGTGCAAACCCTCTGATAGTACACTGATTTAAGCGAACGAAAACTTGAAGTTCTTTCATAATACGTTCCCTTTTCTCTAAAGGTAATGAAGTTCTTTCATAATACGTTCCCTTTTCTCTAAAGGTAAGCTTACTTGCACGTTTGCGTGTCTGCTATATAGCCGAGATACAGGCAACGTTTTAGTAGATACATACCTTTATCTAATTTTTTGGTTATTTATAATAAAACCGAGTGCTTTTAATAACTCGCAAGTTATTTTTACGTTTTCCTGACATTCATAGTAAGTTTTTCCAACGAGATATATATCATCTTAAGTATATAGAAGACAAGAAACCACATGATCTTAGGAGTTTCATAATAGGTTTTATTGATTTGGTAAAAATAAAGGGAGCCACACGGTAAAAACAGATTACTTAGAAAAAGACAAAATTCTTTATATGAAGACAAATTTATTAAATCCAACAAAACGATCCTCTCCCTATAGACGCTAGAGAATAATTACTTGATAATAGTAAAAAAAACGTCTCAAAAGTGTATTTTTGTTATAAGACAGAAATATTTAATCCAAGAGCAAATTAATTTACTTCAAGTCACAAAGCCACTCTAGATTCAACAAAATATTTGTTTGTTATTAGAAATGTCCGATTTTGATTTGAAAAAAAAAAAAAAGAATGAAAAATTAAGAGATACTTAATTATTTGACTGAAGATTTATGTTCTCTAATATCAAAAAGGGTAAATTTACAGGGTTATGGACCCAACAGTATGTATGTCTCACTGGCGTGAAAGCACACCAGTTCAGTGCCAAACCATACTTGAGGACCATTCAGTGCCGTATAAATGCTACAGCGGCAGAAAGCACTAACAATTCAAAAATGAGATGACTTTATACTATTGAAGTTAACAAAACGATAGCGCGTTTCAGAGTACAACTAATGCCATCTAGCAGTGGCGTGATGGAACTAATTGCATGTTAAAGTTGTGCTTGTTTCAAATGTAGTTTGATTTCATGCTGTAACCAAATTTCTTAAAATATGACTATAAATAAAATCATGACAAACTAGAGATACTACGTATTGTTTCTTTGGATAAATGACTGTTTATGATTACAAGCACAAGTAAAAGTAAACGTTACCGTGTGCGGCTTCGACGACATGTCACGACATCATTGACTATAAAAACGCAACGAAATGTTGCTTTAAGAATATAATCTAGAATTTAGAATATTAATCTGAATAGAAAACTACTTCTTTTTTGTTTAAGAATATATTTTTTTTAAATACACCCAAGAAATTTTGAATTCATTTAAGATTATTTAAATTTGATGTAAGAGGTAAAAATTTCTTGATGTAAATAATGTCCAATTAATTGATTAGAAATGAAATAAAATCTTGAAGTGAACATATTTGTCTCAAAGTTAGAATAAAGTTAAGAGTAAAATTATATTAGAAAAAGATAAGCAGTATCTTTGTAATGACAATATTTTATTACTTTTAACAAATATTTTTTCAGAATTAGCAAATATTTTGAGAAATTGCTCTTTCTTATTAGTAGAAATCCTTTTTTTCTGTGGCATGCAAAGTCCAAAAGGAAGACCGTTAAATTCGAACATACGTGTATTATACTCGTCCTCCAATATAAATCTGAGGTATTTACGCGAATCGGGATGTATTTTTTATTAAAAATACGCATCTTTCAAATCTATCATGGCCGAATAGTAATCTTTACCTATAATCTTAAGAACAGTATGCAGATCTTCCAGCTTAAAATGTTGCGTGTTTATGAATTTGTTTAGGGCTTCTAAATTTAATGTAAATCTCATATCGCCATTCGGCTTTGGTATTAAAAAGACACGAGATACGAATTGCCCGGGAGATGGTCCACATCGGGTAATGGCACCTATTGATAGCAAGTTACTGTTGGCTTCGTTATAGCGTATACTTTCCAATTCAAATAAAAAATTCAAAAATGGTTGATGTACCGGACTATTGAATTGAATATTATACCCATTTACCCAAGATAGCAGAGTTCGGTCACGGGTAATCTGGGACCATCGATCAAAAAGGAAGCGGAACCTGCCAGCAAAGCCTACCAGTGAATCCGTCGAGGGTGCAGATGAGGCTGGCGCGACTAGCGGGTCCTCGTCTGTTTGGTGCGCTGCGACGAAACGCGCGTTGAGCTGGCGGGCGCCCATCTGTTGCTGCCGGCCACCGTGGGCGGTGGGGGCGGCGGCGGCTGAGGGCGGCGAGCGGGGCCCGGTGCTGCTCTGCGGTTGCCAGACCCCGCCTTCCAGTTTAAATTCCTCGCAGAATGTGAGGCAGGCTTCGTTTTCTTGGGTACTTCCATTTTTAGGTCAGAGCTGGATTTCGTGACGGCTTTTGCCGATCGAAGAGTCTCGGGGAGGTCTTCTCCGAAAAGATGCGTATCTATCTTGCCTCTGGTCAGCTGTTCCTTCATATCCTTCTTCAAAGAATACAACGCAAATTTTTTTCTGAGTACGCATTCACTGTATTATTTATCGCACATAATATGTTCATTTTAGTTAATCCATGAGTTGTCTCAATAATTCATGATTTTTGTTTTTCTCGTTGAGAAGAGTCGAAATAGTTTGAAGTAGACATGAAATAGCGGCTGCAATTTCTGTCTGTCGAGCTTCCATAGCTCTGTCTCCCCCATACCACCGTATCGGAAACTGCTGCCTTGATTGCAGGGTTAAGTCGCGGAGCGCCTGTGAGAGCAGTTCGCCGGAACAAGATACTTCTCCATCAACGGTTTCCGGTTTCCTTTTCCTAAACCTTTAGTAACAATATGATTGAAACGGTTAGCCAGGACCTTATTAATATCGGTGCCATATTTTTGCACAGCGGCCGGGTCCGTTCCGAGAATATCTAGGATGTCAGGATCCAGCTCTTCGTCTGCGTGTTCCAACACCAGCGTTGACGGCAACTCAACAGCGGCGGCGGCGGCGGCGGCGGCGATGACGGTGGCGGAGGTGGAGATGGCGGCGCCAGTCGCTTGCGTGTGCAGTGTGGCCAAGGCAAGCGTGACGAGTTCGGCTGCGGCATCGGCGGTAACCTCTTCGGGTATCGTGGGCTAGGAAATTACTCGGTCTGTGAACGAGACCACAAGGATTCATTAAAAGCGATATAGTCTAGCTGACTATTCTGAGTATTAACGAATTTTATGCGTCGAAACAATCCCTCAGATTGCTTTTCACGCATATCACCATCATGCATCGAAACAGTCCCACAGACTGATCTGGGCAGATGTCAGCGAAGTAGCCCCGCAGACTATTCTGATTGCATGTCAAACTTGTAGTAATTATAATCACAAAAACCACAAAAAGTACAAATCCAGCGAAGTACTCCCCCAGACTATTCTGATTGCATTGCGTACTTTGTGCTAAAAGCACTTTAACACTTAAATATGGTAAAATTTAACACTGAACTAACCTTGATTTACTTCCGGAGTTAGCGTCGAGTCTCTCGGTGTCGAGTGGAGATCGCTGCTGGAGCTCGATATGTACGATGAAGAAGATTCACTTGATTGTATGTGCCGACGCGGCCGGCCGTCGGATACACTTAATCACTTTTTCCAATTTTCGTATTTTTTTCGATAAAATATTGACGGTAGTTTCATTACGTCTTTTTGGCATTTTGGTAGAGTGCGAAGTGGATGAGCGCTAAATTGCGAATGAAGCGGGAAAAATGAGCAAGTGACAGTACACAAAGTTTTCTTATTTATTTATTTTTTTAAACCATATTGCCGAAGTGGCACCACTACGCGACACTACATTGTGTTAATAATAATTTAGGGAATACTAATCTCGAGGACGAGACACGAGTATAATTGAATCGAATTGTGTTATATGCACTTATCGTCACTGCTAGAAACAACCTAGACTGCTTGCTCTGGGTTCTATCTCAGATTCTTGGTAGGTACCAAAATCCTCCATAGCGCCGTGGTAAGGGTTTGTCACAGTCTCTTGGACATTGACAATAATAAATAAATGTATAGGACCCTGGAGATATCGCAATAGCGCATTTGTCAATGAACGAATTTGCTCAAGTGCCTATTCACTCTCACGTTGAAAAGGCCTACATTGTATCGGAGAACATATATGGTTCGCAACCGTATTGTATAAAGCGCCGTATTACATTACGGCTAGCTGGTTTGCAAAACGGCGCTGTTTTCTAATACGGCTACCTCATGTTCAACCAGATTGTGATCACGATACGTTGTACAAAGCGGCGGCCAACGTTTAGCCGTATTGTTCACAGGGAAAATGTCGTGGCCGTTGTACTTGTCTGTTCGATACTAGAGTGTAATTTAAAAGCCAAAGGTGCCGGGAGAGTAGTGTCTGTTTTCCATAATACAGTTAATAAACTGACTCTTCGTTTTCGACAAAATAATTATTGTTACACACTGGTTTCCATGGTGGTTTAAAAGACAAGATAACAGATTTAAAAGAACAAATGAATTTTGCATAGTGGAAATCTTGTCTGCGACCCCTATTCAGTAGGTTAAGTTAGTATATGAAAAAGCAGCCAGAAACGAATTTGTTTACATTTCCGAACATATTTTTAGGTCAAATCGCATTGTAATTAATATAATTTACGATAAAAACTTCTAATAATAGTTTTCGGTACAATATAAATTAAGTTGGTAGAGTAGTATTCATCAACTTTCAGTATTTCGTTCGGTTTTTTTCGTATTTTTATTTGCACAAATGTTTTCGTAGCTAGTAAATAACACAGTAATATTGATATTTTGAATAAGCTCTTTTTTAATTTACTTTTATAAGCTTTTATTACTACCCGTTTTTTTAGGAAGAGTAATTATGACAAGAGGAATAATTTGTTACTTATGTTCACCATTATTCACTATTTTCACGCATATTTTTACTTTTTCCACACCTAAAACTAGTATTGTTTGCACTTTGTTGAAATAGTTGCTGTTTGGGACGCAATTTTTGTTGTTATGATAATGTAGCTCTACTGGCGGCTATATTTGGAACTAAGTATCTCAAAGCAGCTAACAATGACGCGCCCCGCGCCCTATTGTATTCTGGCGGCACGTTTCTTAGTCGCTTTCTGAAACGCCACGTGCTCTTACAATGCGTCGTATTTTTTTTAGGCGAATTGCAATCCAGCCGAACAGGAGGTAGCCGTATTAGAAAACAGCGCCGTTTTGCATAGTGTTTTATAATACGGCTCTTTCAAAGGTTGGCTTTCGGCTCGACTCAAAGGTTTCCACTCCTACTACTCTTCTTTGTAGCTTTTCTAAATATGTAACTGCCGCCGTGGCCGAACGCTTACCATGCCGGACTGCCACCCAGAGGTCTCGGGTTCGATTCCCGGGCCGGGAGAAATATTTGTATGGCTTACATTTTTTATTTCTCTCGTGAGTTTGGGTGTAATTTGTGCTTGTCTATGTGTGTATCCATGGCACCCGCGATACGGGATTTCCTTAGTGCGGGGCTATGAGTGTGTGCGCGTTATTATTATTGTTACTTTGATTTATTACACTAAAACATATTCACAATCATAATTTTCACTTACAGTTACACTTATATATTCAAACCCGCACATATTGAATAGGTTACTTTAGTTGCACTATTCACACTTTATTACATTTATCATTTTAATAATCAATTTCCCCCCCTAGTCGTTTATTAGATCTTTCATTACAAACAACTTCTAGATTTAGTACCTCTCGTTGGTTCTTACCGCCTTTATATGCTGAGTCAGCGCCATTTCACTGCTATGGCAAAAAATGTTTTATTTTTCCTGTTGTATTCAATCTTTATTTGTACCATACTAGTGAATAAAGTGTTTATCTATCTATCACATCTTAAGGTGGACACACGTTGGACGGAGGAGTACTTACTTATTCACTATACATATACCATTGGAGTATAACTTGGCCGTTATAGACGAAATTTTTGTATCGCTACACAGTTTCACAAAATTTATCCTTTTAATTGCAGGATCTAATTCTTCGCATGCTGGAATACGATCCTAAACAACGGGTGACACCGTACTATGCGCTGCAGCACAATTTCTTCAAGAGAACTGCCGACGAATCGACAAACACGCAACAAGCACAGTCACATCATCAGCACGGTGAGTAATTGCTTCTTTATTACTACTGTTTGAATAGTGATGTTAAGATGGCAATTTGTACTGAAGTGACGTACAAATATTATAGCCATATTTTAAAACATTTAAGACGTCTTAAATCAAGCAAGCATTTACAACCAACAGACATCTGTTGGCTGTAAATACTATATTATATAATATCTACATTTGGAACATTGGCGTAAGGAAGAAAATACTGTTATGAATTTCTCGATATTCAGAACTTTCCAATGTCGTAATACATCCGATAACAAAATAGAATGTGTTGCATCATCTATTTCGTGCAAGCTACATGGCAATGTTACAGGTGTAGATGTAAATGGTCAACAAAGCAATTCTAGAGATATCAGAATGGAACCGAAACTAATTTGTTTGTAACATAAATTTAAACCATTAACAGGTTAAATTCGAGACATGGTCTCCATTTTTAAGTTAATTTGACTTTTTACGCCATAAGTCCATTCAACCTGCTAAAGCTTTAGGTTAGCTTACCGTTAATATCACTTTCCTTATAGGAGAATATTTCAGCCGTGGAGGTTGATGCTGACAATAAGGGAATCTCCACACTTCTCGTCACGGGGTCGTATTAAGCCGGTCAGAAAAACCTTATGTCCATAATTATAATAAGAGCTAAAATGACGTGCGTTTCGCATGCGCAAATCCTACAAGGAAACGTAACCGAAACGTCTTATCACTCTTATTGCATGGATATATAGATTTTTCTGACCGGCTTAATGCGATTCCGTGTGAACAAATGTAGTGAGTTCCTAATATTACATTATTATTATTGCCAGCTTTTGAATACCAATGTATTTCCCTAAATAAATGAATTATGAAATAAACTAAATAAATGATTACCGCTCGTTCTGGTAACTCTAAGAATTTCTATATTACAAAATCCGCGATTGGTTGAGACGGTGATGAAAGGTAAAGGTATTGATTGGCCTTAGTTGTGATTGGGTGTTACTTGGGTTCAATTGTCGTAATTCATGTAGATACATCGTAACTTCATTCCGAGCTTGTATCGTGCGTCATTCTTCGCTAACACATAACGCTTTCATCATTTCATTTCGACTGATCAGCTTACTAACAAAATTTCTCCCTTACACGAGATGTAAAAATTTGTATATGAAAATCATTTTTCCAAAAATCTATGACCAGGTCTCACAATCGATTCTGAAAGATTGCTCAATAAGTTACAAAGATTATTTTTAAGGATTTTAAACTTGCTCCATCAATCTTTCAGATTTGCGCAACTGTCATGACCTACTAATACCCTCAAACAATATTTTTTATTTGTTGATTGTTCATGGTAATATCTAGTTTATAGAAAATTTTTAATCACACATTTAAAAATAAAGTACTTAGGGAGCCACACTTATCGATAAGGGAGCATTAAGCCGGACAGAAAAAAAATTATGTCCATGTAATACAACGAAAAAGACGTTGTACGTTTCCCATCGACTCGTACGACGCAGCTCGACACTGAATCTGCAACGAACCGACGGCGTCATCGACACCCGAATGGCTGCGTCGACGGCCGAACAACTCCGAAAGTGCGAAGACCACGTTTCATACCCCAAATCTTAGATGAGGGCTGAACGGCAGCATAAAAGCCCAAGCGACCGCGCCGACACTCGATTAACCGCGTCGACGGTGAATCGGCTTAATGCTATAAGTATGGTATAACACGATCATCTCAAGCCGATCCCGCGTCGATAAATGTGGTGACTTCCTTACTGGGCGTAAACATTACCAATAACCCTATATTTAGTGACAATTTGTCACCCAATCATTAGAGCAATTAGATCAGAAAACTTTATCGTTATAACTGTGTGCACGCATCCTATAATTACTACATATCCGTTGATTTTCTATTATCTACAAACAAAACATACAATGAACAATTAACATATTAGGTACACCTTGAAGATATAACATGCTTGTAACCCTGAAAGTTAAATAACATGTGAAAATAACGGCGATGTTCCGTGGCAGATGGCCCATCGGACTCGCGATGACTAGAGCGGGCCGGCGGCCCGGGCTCGCGCCACTAGCCGCCGCGTCATTACTATAGTCAGGTCTGCCCACTTACTCTCAGAATGTTAACATAGTCATATAATCATATGCTGGTCCAAGCCACCTTACTACTACCCTACACTACTTCTGCAAAATACATTAAAATAATATTAACTACTCAGTTCGAAAAAAAGGAAACTCGTGAATAGCGGGAGCATTATTTTTCTAAGTTGACACATTTAGATGTCGATAATCCTGCTTAGAAGTTTTTGGACCAGTTTAGGATTGTTCATTATTATATAACCCACGCTTCTCGTCCGATGTCGATCCCTTGACAGCATGCCTTTCGTTCGTGGTTGCATGGCTTTCAACTCCGCATTTGTGTCTGCCAAGATTCATTGCTAAATTCTGTGGCTCTAGTGAAAATGGGTACAAGTCAAAAATGTTTGATATCATATTAAGTCAACTTTACAAGGAAACACGAAATAAATTAACGCTTAATATGATATTAAGCCAACTTTACAAGGAAACGCGGAAAATACTTAACGCTTCATATCATTTAAGCTTTAACTGTTTTTCGCGTCTCCTTATAAATTTGGGATTTTTACTTGTATCCCATTTCACTAGAGCCACAGAATTGTGAATTATTTGAGCAGATGCAATATGTGGGCAACGGTTTTATCGAAATCTACAACTTATGATCAAAAGGCAGACAAAAGACTTTTTTTTTCAAATTGTAAATTTCGATTAAATAAAGCGTTTTTTTTGTAATTTTATGTCAATTGCCTTTTTTATGTACCTACCTGTAGGTGATAGTTTCGCTTTTAATGTGTTACAATATTTCATAGAGGACCCTCATCTCATAATTACGTTAGTCCATTGAAATAGTAGTATTACTAGTTGCGGATTTCAAAAGAAGCAGGAATCCTAAGCCTTTAGTACCCAGTACATGATTCTCTTCAGTAGCGATCCCGAAATGTCCTAGTAACAAAATTAAGCGCGGGTTGCTAAGTTTGTTATGATAATAACGGTTATATTGTGTTGGGCAGTGAGCGGTGCGCGCGTGTGGGGAGGCGCCGAGCGCATGGAGGTGGAGAGCGTGCGGCGCGACGATGACATGCTGCAGCCCGTGTGCCAGCTTCAGCACAGTCCCGTGGCCATCCACTAGTACGGCCTGCGCCAGACGCGCCACTCGTACCGCCAGCGCGCCGACGTCTGACAGCCGCGGCACCAGCGCGGCCTGCCGGCGCCGCTAAGACCCACATCGAGTCGTGGCCGCGCAGGCGGGCCGCAGTCGCGACTCGATCGCGATGCGACTACCCACGACGGTGCTCTACGCGTTGTTCTGTAACAGCGAAATGACATCTGTCACTTGGTGTTCCAGAGTGACCGTAGTTTAATCACGGCGAATCGAGAGGAACCTCGAAGAACTGCCACTTGACTCGAACCGAGGAGAAAATGTGCTCAAATGAATAAAATGGTGTTGAAGGTTGTGTGATTGACGAAATTGTGAAATTAGGTAAAATGCGACGAGTGTGACGAGATGCGTTGAACTGTGCCGAACTGACGAAACTGTTTTAACGAGGCTCTAGCATTTGTAAAGCTGACGAAGACATGCGTGAAAGTTGGTGTAGTGTAAGTAAAATTGAATAACTCTATATAATAGTTATATAGAGAGCTGCGCCGTTCATCGGCGTTAGTGAATAATTATAGAACTTTTGAACTGACATAAACATAATTTATAGTTCTATATTTTTATTTAATGCGATAAGTCTGACTGTAAAGAAATTAATACATTTGTTACTTTGTAACATTGTATGATTTGTTCTTAATTATTGCTTCACCGTACTTAGAGAAGATTCCGTACGATCACATAATGATCCTTACACAAATTCCGAAGCATCGAGTGCATAAAGGCTAGGTTTTTTTATTGTTACGCAATGCATATCAAGGACGCAATATGGTAGAAAATAAATATTGTATATAAAATGTAGGAAACAGACTAATTACAGACTGGAACTTAAACTTAGTTACGACCTATGCTAGTTAAGCTTTCATTCGGTTTTATTATTATCGCAAGCTTTATAATTTTAAAGTGTCGGCAACTGATGACTGAAATTCAAAGGGCCAACATAATTCGTTTTCCTATTTACTCTCAATAATTAGACTTGTTTTCATGATTTAACATTTTAAGCGCAAATTGGTTGGATTTGTCATTACGTAAAATTGTTTTTAAACTATGCCCTCGCATTACAGAGTTGTATAAATGTAAATGTGTCATTCTAAATCTCAGCTACAAGTTTGTTTTAAAATAATTATTTTGGGTTGTTTTTACCCACTGGATTATACAGAAGACATGTACGACATATAGTGTATAGGTAATTCTATAAAATCACAAATGTACTTGTAGGTTACGAGAATGTTGAATCATATATAAAATTTTTGGGTATTTCAGATAGGTAATAAAATTGAATAACTGACTTGTTCAACCTTTTGGATTTGAATCTACAATAGACTAACCTCATTGCAACAGACTGGTCGAAACTTTGTAACAGAGATATTTTGTATAGAGAACACTGAATCACTGCCGTATAGTGCCGGATATTTTTATGAGTAAGGCCTGCTGCCCTCGCTGGCTTTCTCTGTCCGATATATACAATATTGGTACCTTAGTTTGGTGCAAGTAATATGAAGTAACGAGATGTGCGTTTGTATTTTGAATACGAAACATGTTCCAAATGGTGTTTTATATATATTGCTCACACATAAATGTAAGCGTCCATAAATGTCCACGTAGGCGGACGAGGCCGCGCGAGCACCAGGCTTGCGATTAGCAACATTATTCTGAACTATATGTGACTATAAATCTTTGATTCCATTAACTTTAATTTGAATGTAACCATGACTGAAGTGACTATGTTCAAAATGAAGCCGCTAAAGCAATTCACAGCAGATTTTTATTGTACAGCAAAATATTGCTGTGGTATTTATAAAACTTCCTTTTAGAATTGTATTGTATACACAGTGTTGTATGGTACAATTATTTATTTCTGTACATGAAGCATGAAAGTATTTTCTTACTTTTGTCAAGGGAGAAGTTCTCCATACTTGTATTTTTTCATATTTCATTGTAGATCTAATGAATTAATCTATCCTAATCTCTCTATTTTGTACTGTAAATTGTCGAAATATCTGTGTAATATTTACTATAATACTTTTCTGCTTCATGGGATTAAAGGATTGTTAGAGTGAGTGTGACGTGTAGGGTTGAAAGATTGTTTTATTTATACGAAAAACCTTTGAAGGCAGATTTCCTTGTCTCGCTCGCGGTATTTACCTGATAACTTAAGAAATCGTTGTTCCTATTGTATACGCACATATACCAGTATTTTTGTTCCACTCTTTAACATTATATTATGGTGGAAATATTATTCTTTAGTTGCAAAAATCTATGTGTTCATCAGTTTA
This sequence comes from Hyposmocoma kahamanoa, assembly GCF_003589595.1. Taxonomy (NCBI): domain Eukaryota; kingdom Metazoa; phylum Arthropoda; class Insecta; order Lepidoptera; family Cosmopterigidae; genus Hyposmocoma; species Hyposmocoma kahamanoa. The sequence continues at coordinate 2,162,981 of NW_020654972.1, read as the reverse complement.
AGATGTTTAGTTCAATTCTTTAGGTAAATGTTTTATTTATTTTATTAGACAAGGTTTTTAGAGTATTTCATGCGATTCAGTAGTTTTACGAAGCGTTGTAATGTGTGATGGGGAAATTTGGGAAATCTGCCTCATTTCTGCACGACATCCTAGTCGCGGAACGTCAAGCTATTCCAATTACTCAAGATTGGCCCTAGATGTTTGCGCTTGAGTTTGTAATATACTATTCTATTTCTTTGTACTACCAATATGGGAATGTGTGAAGTGAAAGTGCGCGAGGAGCTATGATGTTTATTTCCTATCGATTGTCAGTTCGCAGGCACTGTAACAATAAAAGGATAGAGCTTTATGTCACTAAGTTTTGTATTTTAAATCAATAAACGATAGCAATGATTTATTTGCTTTTATTTTCCACCTAATTTGTAATCTATAATTTTAACTAATTAGTCCTAAGGTAACGTAAAATGCGCTCTCCGAGTAAAAAAAAATCGCTTGACTGCAATCGGCACACAATGGGCCCAAATTGATAATTCTCGGACATAGGAATAACTTGTGGAATATCGAGCTAATTTTTCTTATGTGATGGATAATAACATTCTTAACAACTTTTATTCTTGTATAATTTTTTGAAAAGTTGATAATTTCGGAGAAAAAATATTTTTTTTATTTATGTTGAAATATACATTTTATTTTTTATCTCAAAATATACGAAAATGTAATGTGCTTGGGTTACTTACATTATAGTTCCAATCATTAACTAAATACATGAGCTACGACTAAAGAAAAATCAATTTTAGTATAATTTAGAGAATGTTATAAGAATAACACAAAAATTTAGTAGAAACTAGTAAATTGTGTTAAAAAATAAATGACAAATCTAAAATTTTGCCACCTTTTTACTCGTAAGGGCGCAAGTACCTGCAGATGGATTATTTTTTCTTGATAGAGAATGATTGGACCTATACTGTAAATAAACCACACACATTAGATTTTCCTACATTTCGAGATAAAAAATAAAATGTTTAATTCTCCAGCAAATGACAGGCATAATTATTTTATGCCTGTCATTTGCTGCTGACCAGTCCACATTGTCAATAGGTAACTAGTCCGACAGAACACTGCTTCGACAAAACAAACATTCGTTAGGTCACTACACCGACAGAAAACACGACAACACGTGTATTCGACAGAACATAAAATATTTAATATAAATATTTGATGTGCTGGGAGACCACTTAATTCTTGAGCAGAACATCTCGTATACGTAAATATGTCTGAGAAATAATGAATAACTAATTAAGCAGTTATTGTCGATTTCATGTTCTGTCGAAATAGTGACCTGTCGAATATATGTATGTGTTATCGAAGTAGTTTTCTGTCGGTGTAGTGACCTACCTATCGAATATGTATGTTGTCTAAGCAGTTATCTGTCATGCACAAAGTACTCTTTGGATCAGTCGGACTGCTACCTGTCGAACATGATATGTGTAATGACGGCAGCATATCAAGCTACATTGACGAATCTTGTTACGTTGGTCTGGAGGTGATATTCGAACAAGAGCGTATAGCTCGATGTGCTGTTTGTTGACTGTATATTGTGGGCGATCAAATTTTATTCTCATAGATCTTTCATCCAGTGATTCTTTCATTTCTTTTCTTGACACCCCAACTACGCCAGTCTGAAGTTCTGAATCAAATATGAAGTCAACCGTGCCAGTTGACATTTTTACGGAAAATGTGAGTCTAAGCCTTAGAGGATGGAAAAACAGGTCTAAGCTGGTTGGAGCGAAGGGTTTTGGTGTTACGTTATAGTAAAGGAAAACTAAAATGAAAAAAGCGCTATCTATGAAAACTTGATTGAACTGTTTTAAATGTCTAAGAAAAACATTTATGCTAGTATAGATGGCGCTAACACTAAACGCAAGGAAGAGCCGTACCGTGCAACGTGGGGAAAAAAGCGGAACGGAAAAAAATCAAATGTCGTATTATGTGTAAATAAAAAAGAAATGAAGTTAAACATTTAGTTCTTAGGTTTTCGCGATTGTTACACATAGGAAATGAAACTATTTAATAAAACAAATATACGCGATTTAAATCCGGAAAAATAGTTTCATTTCCTATGTTAAACATTTAGTTTTTGTATAATTATTTCGTTTTAACTTGCTGAAGTATTCATAAAAAAAAACTTGATTGCCTTCAGGCTTAGTAAGAATCTATGGCAAATCGTAATGATTTTTGGGTAATTTTCAGGTAAATTTTTTGTACTTAATTTTGGTGATAAATTTCTTTTTAATGAAATATTTGTAGAATATCATCACGTAGATAATTAATATTCGAGTGTAGTAACCTGTAATATTCTTTTATATTTCACGATGATATCTAATCGAATAATTAACTAGTAAAAAATTGTCACCAAAACGTACAACCTGAAAATTACTGGTTTTATGCTACGAGTTAAATAAAATAATTTATGGGATTATACTAATTTGTTGTGCTTTTTGAAGGCTTTTTGTTTATGTTTCAGTTAGTGCTTTCATCGTTTCAATATTTTCAATGTATAGTTACCTACATATGTAGATACAAAAGGTCATACAAAGATTCAAGTACATACATAACAAGAATAATAAAATATTACGCGCACATATGTAACCAAAATTGAGAAAATTTCGTTGAACTTATTTTTTACTCATGAAGAAACAGTAATTTCGCTTCCAAACTGTACAAAATAATATAATGTTTCTCCTTTATTTGTATTATGTATTTATTGTTTATTTACATCTCATGTTTCGTCGCCTGATCCCTTCTTCTCACTCTTTCTCCACCTTCCTAATATCTTTCCCAAACTCTTTTTATGAGTTCCTCTCTTTAAAAACAATAAATGGCTGAGCAACCGAAGCCAAGCAGCAAAAAAAAAGATAAGGCAAAAGGTAATTGAAAGTTCGGCGCTTGCAACACTGATACAAAGTGAGTTGACGTTTTTCATTGTCTAGGTTATATTTTATTCGTCGACTACGGTATTTTGAAGTAATTTTTAATTAATTCTCGACGAAAATGGCTAACATTAATCTACAATGCTTGTTGGGAATACAGTGCAATGATTTTGTGATGATAGCGGCTGACCAGTCGGCTAGCCACAGTATTATGGTGATGAAAGATGGTGAGTTTGCGGTTTTTGGCAAACATCTTCGTTTAGCGTCAGTTCGGATTCTAATACTTATTCATGATTATAGATGAGAACAAGATCTACAAAATATCCGATAGGTTGGCGATGGGTGTCATAGGTGACACTGGTGATACGACACAGTTCGCCGAATATATCGCTAAGAACATTCAGCTTTACAAGATGCGCAATGGCTATGAGCTGGGGCCTACGGCGGCTGCTAACTTCACTCGTCGAAACCTTGCCGAGTATCTTAGAAGCAGTGTAAGTATCTTAGAACCTTTTGACACACTTTTGCCATAGCACACTTTTCACATAGCAGTGTAATTATTAAAAGGTAACAGGTTGAATTTTGGAATATATCTACAGTATGTTTTTAATTTAACGTCTCATGAAAAAGTACTTGGTATTTGGTGTAACAGGCTAGTGTCCGCAACTCGACGTCAAGGCGCCTATTTTGTGTCTGGAAAAGTATGTGCCACTTTTTATAGCACAGTATTTTTACAGAAGGTAGTTGGGTGCTGTAAACAGTGCAAATCAGGGCTCTGTCACTCACTCAAGGTTACACAATTGGCACCTACAGACAATGGCACAAGCAGTTGTACAAGTCTTTCATTTATAAGCATTCGGCTCTGCACAACTGCACATGGTGGGCAATGTTATTTTCACCTCTCTGTGCATGTGCTTAGATTCCTTTTTCCTGATAGTCAGTGCCTGGTGACATTGTTCAGAATTAGTAGGCAATTATAGTGCAGGTATTTTCAATTTTATATGAGAGTGATATATCTGTTATGTAGTAACTACTTAGTAAGGTATTTGAAGTTGGTAAGTATAAACTAGCATCAGTAGCTGTGTATTTTTGCAAAAGAGGTTCAAAAATATATATAATTATTATATTACAGATATGTCTATATAAAGTTATAGAAATATCCCACAAAATCAGTATTTAAGTCTTATGAATATTAAGTTGTGGCAGTAACTTTTGTACCTGTCGACCTGTTTGGTCACCAACCCTTAAGGAGATGTCTATGTTAGACAGTGAAATAGTAATTTGATATGACAACACAATGTAAAGCAAACTAATCAACAATAATAATGTTTTATATCAGACATCTATGATTTCAAGACTGTATTGGTTTTAATATTTCAGAGTCCATATTTTGTAAATTTGTTGATGGCTGGTTATGACAAAGAGAATGGTCCAGAGCTGTACTTTATGGATTACCTAGCATCCAGTGTGAAGGTACCATTTGCAGCTCATGGTTTTGGTGGTTACTTGAGCTTGAGCGTCTTGGACCGTTACTATAAGAGAGGTAAATATACATTTCTAATATAAGTATATATACATAGGCTTCTTTGTTGTTGATATGTAGGATGATTTCTACATTTAAAAGAAAAATGTTTCATTTAGTCATATTATTCCCAAAACATACCTCATAGAGTTGAGAAAATGATTAGTTTAAAACAATATTTCCTTGCATTTATGTTTATTGATTTTCGAATAAACATATTTACTCCAACCATAAGGTACATAAACTTCTTCATATAATTTTTTTTAAGTAGAGTATAAGAGTTGAGTTTTCAAATTGTTTAGAACCTACCTGCACATTATTTATGTAGCTATCAGCTACAGAAAAAGCAAGAACATACTTTGGATTATTATTATTAGTCGTTGGGTTTTATTACATGAAGCGTCTTCCAATTGTGTTGATGGCATGCACTATAATTTTTTGAAATAGTGGTGATAGGATTTGCCGATCGGTGTAAGGTACTTGCCAAAGTCTGCCTCCTGCGAATAGTTAATCGCGCCCGTACGCAGCCGACGACGGCTGATCGGCGGCGTCGCCACTCGTACTCGCCCTCTTCGACGCTCCTACGTTGTGGTTGCGTCGTGCGTTGGAGTCGGAATGGCCGCGTCAACACCTGAGTGCCAGCGACAACGCCCGAATGATAGAATAGCGGAAATCGAAAAGCAGGGAAGTAGGGTAGGGACCCTCCGGTATGACTTGGTGTAAATGCGCCTTTAGTTTCGTGCGCGAACGCCCGCGTGTCATCAACTCTGCGTTTAATGTGACAAGTTTAGTTAAACACGATCGCATCGAGACGATTACGCATTAGTAAGTTTGGTGGCTCCTCTAATATCCATTGTAGGAAACTGGTCTAATGATATTTTAATTTATTCTTTCAGATGCTACTGAAAAAGAAGCCTATGACATCATGAAGAGCTGCGTGGCCGAGATCCACAAGCGTTTATTTGTCAGCCTACCTAACTTCCAAGTTACAGTGGTAACCAAGGATGGCGTGAAAGAACTGCCTGTCATCAACTCTGCTGCACTCAAGTGATTTTTTAATTTTTTAAGGTTAATATAAAAGGTTTTTTATATTATGATTTTTTTTTATACTTGTTAAAGATTGTTCAAATTTAGAGCAAATGTAAATGACATGGATACATTTCCTTAATTACCTCTAATCCACTATACTGAGTGAAATCAAAGAATCAAAGAAATAAAATGTAAACAAACAACTGTAACTACCAAAGTGACGAGACCTTGTTTGCGGTTAGTTTATTAACAGGTTCTACTTTTCATATTACGGCTATGAATTATAATATTTATAATGGGAAAAATACCCTTTTCGGTTAATTAACTAACAGAACTTTTTAGAATCATTATATGACTTGACTTGATATGACGAAATGAGAATTACCGCAGGTATGGTGCAATGAAAACGTAACATAGATTTTTATTTAGATTAGGAACATCAGCTCTATATAGTTTTGTTTTTGATATCAATGGCTAATATGTCATTACCTTTAGTTTTTACTCTGAAATGATGTACTATGAAAGTACATAATTTTGTATAAACCAAAAGCCTAAAAGTTTTTTCCACTATTGTTCAAAAACTATAATAATAATATAATAGTAAAAAGATCCTGTCGATGCAGCTTGGTTTGGTGAGGATGGAAACCGACGGCCTGACCCATTATCCATCTTTTTAATTTTTATTATTTATATTGTAATTAAAACCGTTTTAAGATCTATCCACACACATCCGGGCCGTGGCCGTGACGTGGACGGGTCATGCTCCGTCAGGGGCTCAAAAAAATATTGTTGTGTAAATTTTGTATGAACTCGTTCATACATGTCCGGGGTCGGGATGGGCCCGCAGTTCATACAAACTAGCACGCCCCGTCCACGTTCCGGGCACGGCCCGGATATGTGTGGATAGTCCTTAATAATGAATCAACGTATGTAGTATTTTTATGTTATTACTCTTATTAAAAAATATTCTATATAATAAAATATAAAAGTAATAATATTATAACAATAATAATAATAACACTTCTGCTTAAAAGTACGTGAGGCGCACTATAAGTTTCCAGAATGAATGAAAAAAAATACTATAAATGGTCAGAAATGAATTTATTTTTCTCAAAATATTCTCCGTTAATCTCAAAATATTTATACCACTCCTTGACCACCTCTGAAACATTTTTCATACTCTTCGACAGCCTCTTCAGGTGATGAAAATCGTTGACCGCGTAACAGGTTCTTACTTTTTAGAAATAAATAAAATTAACTAGGTGCCCGGTCGGGACTGTACGCGGGATGGCTCATAAGCTCATTTCGGTTCACGGAAGCGTACAGAGCGGACGTGTTCTTATATATTCCGTAAAAATGTATAACCTTGCTTATCGATACTCACTCGTAACACGTAAACAATAAACCAACTATTTACAAGCATGGGGTACAAACGACGCTTCTCCACTGAGTAACCAGTAGCAGCACCTCCTCGCGTAAAAGGGACGGGGTCTTATATTAGAACTCACTCGCGCAACATTGTAAACAACATCTTGTAAGTAAACTGTCACCATAGATCAATATATGAGCGTTCGACATTCTCCTACTGGAAGTGGCTTAAATATTAAATGAAGTGGTTCTTACCTAGATATAGCTAACAAAAACACAACTTCCGATTTTGCTGAAAGAGCACCGATAACTTTTCGCAATAAATGAAAGTTAGCAGAGAATGACGAAATTAAGTCAGATATTGCTGAAATTAAATTTGACTGAAATGAGAAAGCAGATGTTATCGATGCAAAATCAAATGAGCGAATTGATGGCATGCCTTACCTCAAATAATAACATGCAAATCGAAAACTTTAATAACTTAAACAAAGATATATCAGTTATAAAGGAACAAGTTAGCAACATAAAATCAACTACAAATAAACTAACTTCCGAACAAGATAATCTGAAGAAAGAAACAACAAGCATACAGGATTTTAGAAACACCACAGAAGTACAAATGGAGTCCATACAATCTACACTTAAGCAAATAAATTTAGTCTCAAAATGTTCATAATCCACTTTTCTACAGACTCAGGAAGAAATAGTTACTGAGATTAGCGAACCTAACGTGAGATACAAGAACATAATTATGTCAAGTATTGCTGAACCAGTCTCCACAGACCCTCAAAATAGATGAGAACAAGATAAGACTGAACTCCTTAGCATACTAAGAAAAAGTTATTCTGGATGTCCTGGACCGGAAAGATTTAGCCGCCTGGGAAAGTACCAACCTGATAAAAAGTGATAATTAAAAGTGTGTTTCACTTCTCAAGAAACGGCTCTGCATATACTAAAGGACAAGAGACTAATGAAACAGAATGACATAAAGATCTTCTCAGATAAAACACCTCAACAACAAGCATATATGAAGGTACTTAAAGAGGAACTTGATAATCGCACTAGTAATGGTGAAAAAAATCTCTGTATAAAATATGTTAAGGGTGTGCCTAAAGTAGTTACTGCCACTCCAAAAAACTCCAACCCCTAGGTGTACCGAACGTCAGCAAGAAAAATTATAACTAATTCATATGAAGTAGTTAGTGGTTATAGTAATATAAAACCAAACAAAAAGTCTCTTAAATGTCTATATGCCAACACTCGAAGTATTGTTAGGTCTGGTAAGTTTGATGAACTAACATGTATAATGCAGTCTTTTAACAATATTATTCTTATAGTTATATTATCAGTAACATGGATAAGTTCCGATGATGATGCCAAGAGACTGTACTTACCAGGATACACTCATTACTACAACTATGGACTACGGACAAAACATCAAAGGAGGAGGAGTCTCAATATTTGCACACAACAATCTTACACATAGCTTAATTGAAAAACAATCTGTAAACGACAATCACTATTTGTGGATACACATAGACAAATTTGACTTAGACATAGGTGCAATCTACAAACCTGCGCGAACAAATAACAATGATTTTCTAATTTATTATTCGACACAGCTAGAAAAAAGGAAGAGAGCTAATATTTGGAGAGAGAGAGATAATATTTGGAGATTTTAATTTTGATTTACTTAGTTCGGATAAATTGATTCAAAGTTACAAGGAGAAAATTAGAGAGTGAGGTTACTACATAATCAACAAAATCGACAAACGCTACAATACCCGTGCAACAGATACTACTAGTACTAGAATATGTATGCTCAAACATGAAACGGAGTCCGTTTCATATGGCCATCATAGCATCAAGTATGTCATATCACAAGTAGGTTTATTTTGAAATAAAGAATTACAAAGCTGAACCAATAAAGACCATGAAATACGATGCCATAGACTACGAAAAACTTTATAATACATATGAAACGGTAAAAAATATAGCCTGAATATAAAGCTCTAGAACAAAATCCAATATCCAGCATTAACACAAGCAAAATTACCAAAATAAAAAAATAATCCTCCGATACAAGACTGGGTAAAGAAAGAAATATTAGATGCAATAAGGAGTAGAAAAGAAATGTACCAAAAACACAAACTAAACCCAAAAGACGAAAAGATAGAACAAGATTATGTAACGAAAAGAAAAAGCGTGGTGGACATAATACAAAAATCAAAAGTTGAATACTATTACAAGGCTTTCAAAGATTGTAAAAATAAACCTAATAAAATGTGGTCACTTATAAATACCCTCTCCCGTAACAAAGTAAATGAGACCGCTGTTCCACCCAAATTACAGATTGGTACAGATGTAATCACTGAAGAACAAGAGATCTGCGAATGTTTCAATGATTACTTCTCGAATATAGGAAAAGTCTTTGCAAATGCAATACCATCACACCTATCACCAGCAACCACAGATGAAGTTTTAAAAATTTGTAATCATTTGAATAGTAACACGTTCTTAGGTGTTGTATAAGCACTAAAGCAATTAAATGTGTTAAAAAGAAATGAATAAATTACTAGCACTAATAAAAGAAAAGTAAACATACCATCTGTAATGATATAGATTTTTTATTATTTGTTGTCTTTGGTAAAATACTAAAAATAAATAAAATTTTAATTAATATACTGAGCCATATCTAGTATAAGCAGCGGGCGTAGTCTGTTAGTACATCCATGGTTGCGCTTATAGTTTGCACCTGAGATCGTGTTGCCTGTTATTATATTAGAATGCGGGTAAAACTTTATTATTTCATAGTTGAACTACCGTCCTTGTACGCTTTCTAAAGAAAAAAAAATGTAATATGTCTCTCTGTGTTCTCATGTAAGTGAGTTGTTTATAATTCTTAGAATAAATGTCACCACAAACAAATGGTCGTGTACCAATCACTATTCACGGTACAACGATTCTCCAAAGCAACAGTAACCACGTAGTAACCACGAGGCACTTTGCACGCGCGTCACTTTGGTTGGTTTTGGCTCATCTCGAAAGACCCATACGCTCGATTGCTGCTTTGTTTTGGGATCGTAACTATAAATCCATGTTTCGTCACCTGTTACTATGTCCCACACTAAATTTGACGCCCCTTCGTTGACTCTGGTAAGCATGGCTTTGCACCAAATGACGCGATCCGTCTTTTGAGCCTCAGTCAAATTGTGTGGGATCCACCGAGAACACAGCTTTTTTACACTCAAATGTTTGTGTAGTATTGATTGTATTTGACTCATGCCTATGCTTAAGATGCCCGAAAGTCATGGTATGTCACGTGCCTCTCTGTTTTGATCATACAGCGCACAGCATCGATGTTTTTGTTGTTCACAGCAGTGGACGGGCGACTATCACGAAATTCGTCACTGAGATTCACACGACCGCGTTTGAATTCTGCAAACCAGCTATAAATAGTCGTCTTGCATAGTGCTTCATCGCCAAAAGCAGTTTGAAGCCGAGAGAAGCTCCGCTGAGCTGTTGAATTACACTTAAAATCGTAGAAAATCATACTACTGTAACCTGGGGCGTAGCTTAGGTTGCGTAGTGAGAGGAACTTTATAAATATAAACTGGGATAATCTTCAAAACTTGATATTTATTGTACTTTTTTACATGTTCACTTATGGAGGCTATTTCTAGATCTGCCAAGATGTTCGTTTCTCTATCCTATTTTATTAAACATAATACATTATACATTCTACATACAAAACTATATTCACTCAGCCAGTAATTCTACTCATAGAGTAGAGCCTAGATTACATCCCTCTTCCTCCAACTGAAGGGGTGAACATCCCTAGCTGGTGCCCTACCTATGATAGGCAACTTACATAAGTGATCAGCCTTTACTATATGCTAGCCACACACTGCTCGGAAGCGACTACCTTACCAACAAGTAAACCACCGAGGAGGCTATGGCTTTAGTCTGCCAAAAACCTGTCTAAAAGGACAGACCATGACCACATCCTAATCAAACAATTCAAAATATAATTATTCATTAACTATCCCAGCTATTTAGGTAACCTATCTAAACCCTAACTCTTTATTTCAGCTACCCTAGCTTGGCTGAAGGTTCCTAATAAATCCTTAAACATCACTACTAGAACTTCCTAAATGCATCACTAAACTATTTTCAACGTGCACGCTGCTACGACGACGACATAGGCTTGAGCACCCATCGGGCGATCACTGGGTAACATCAATATTGATATCCCAACTGCCTTAGTCCTCATCCTGCAGCTATCCACGTTCCATCAGCTTTTCTCACTTTCTTTAAACAAACCAGCACAAACACACAAATAACCCTAACAACGACATTTTCCTAACATATATATGGTATGGGGATATACCATATAAAGGATTCCTAATAATTAAATAAATATATTTTCCTTGAATGCAGACAGTTCTTGTTCATCTGGGAGAGTGACCACGAACTATGCACACACACTGGACAATATACCCAACAAATAAAAAAAAGTAAGTAATATCTATCCAAGACGGTAGTCCACCTTCTCCCGTCCTTCTAAGTCTGCATTTGCCGGAAAATAACAACTTCCCTCAAAATATTCATCACAATGTCATCATGGTTCCATATGAAAAACAAATATAAAAGATTAATTAACCTAATAGAAACTAAAAAATAATAAAATACCTCCTATAGAACCTTTTCATTCTATTCACATGGACTAGATCCAGCCTACCCGATCTATTCCTATTTACACCTACTTTTCTCACGATATAATTAACTCTACTCAACCGATCTACCACCCTATACGGCCCTTTAAACAATCTAGCTAATCTTACACTTCTGTTGGAAACTCTTCTAGGACAATATAACATCACCAAGTCCCCTGGTTGATATACAACTACTTTTGCTTTCTTATCATAATTTCGCTTCTGTTTTATCTGCGCCCTCACTATTCGTTCCTTAACCACATCGATCAACGCTGCTTGTTTTGCAATTTTATCTTGCAAGTTCTCCGCAACATTGACATAATTAATCCCCAATTCTCTATCTGACGCACATAAGGATTCTCTACCGAAAAAAGCCATATATGGTGACACCCCGGTACTGCAATGTTTACTAGAATTGTATGCGAAACACACCAATGGTAACATGCTACACCAATTCCTTTGTTCGCCTCCTATATATTTCGCTAACATTCCTAACAGCGTCCTATTAAATCTCTCACACAAACCATTGCACTTCGCATTGAATGCCGTAGTATGCACCATAATCGCTCCAAAATCTCGCGCTGTCTCCTCTACCAAATGAGAAGTAAACACCAACCCTCTATCGCTTAAAACTTCTTTTACTCCGCCGTACCTACAAAATACCTCCGAGACCAAAAAATCACATATTGTTTCCGCTTTCACCCTGGTTACGGCCCTGCACACCACATACTTCGACAAATATTCGATACTCACAATTATATATTTATTACCTTTATCCATTGACTTACAATTATATGGAAGTCGGGTCCTCGCTAAAGTGTCCGAACTTATAGGGCGTTAAAATCGTATACAGAGCGTCATTCACGCTTTAATCTTCGTTTGTTCGACTGACAGCGAAGCAAGCAAAAGACAGTAATAAAAATAAAAGTAAAATAATTTAAATTCAACGTTTTAGCTTTTTCATATTCCTTTACACTACGTTTAATTAGCTTGACTTGGGACATTATTTTCGTGGTTTTTGTATTACCCGTCGTCCATTTATTTGTAAGTCAATGCCTTTATCCGAACGATTAAACGGCCCTAAAATATCAATCCCCACACGCTCGAAAATACCATTCACGGGAATAGAAATTAATGGTGCAATCGTTTTATTTATATTACGCTCCTGACACAATTGACAACTCTTGACATACGATTCAATCTTTCTTTCAGCATTTACCATAAAATACCTCTGTCTAAACCTTGAAAAAGTTTTAAACAAACCAAAATGTCCGCCCGTCCAGGCACTGTCATGCAGTTCCTTCATACATTTCGAAAATAATTAAGACGGAATGACCACTAAATCAACTATATTTTGATTCAAACGACACTTCTTATATGGGATTCCGTTCTGCAAAAAGAAGCCTCGATAATTATCACCAACACCCGAACGAATGCATTTAATAATATTTCTACAAAATCCATCCGCCTCCTGTTTACTCTGGACATCATTCGCACGCAAAACATACAATTTTAACTCATCCCTCTGCTCTGGTACACGCGAAACGAAACGTGATTCCACGAAATCATGAGTGAATCCACGAAAGTGGATTTCGACTCTATATCCTCCAGCAACGGATTCCTACTCAAGAAATCTGCAACAACATTATATTTACCCTTACAATAAACAATGTCGAAATCCCAACCTTGAATCGATAACGCCCATCTGGCTAATCTTCCACTCATATTTCTCTTACTTTTTAACCACACAAGTGCCCGATGATCTGTAACTATCTGAAAACGAAGTCCCCATAAATAACTTTTAAAATAATTCAACGCCCATATAAGTGCTAAACATTCCTTCTCCGTGACAGAATATTTCTTTTCTGCTTCACTTAATTTTCACGAGGCATAAGCTATAGGTTTCATTTCTCTCATTCCCTGCACTAAACAATATCCAATTGCCTATACACTGCTGTCCACATACAACCGCGTCACCTGTTCATTATTTGACGAGTAATGTCCCAAAACAGGCGCTTTACAAATTCGATCTTTTAACACTTCAAATGCCTCCTGCGCTTCATTCGTCCAAACAAACACCTTGTCCTTTTTTGTCAAATTCGTGATGGGAAGTGAATAAACTTTCGATAATAAGAGAACAATCCTAAAACCGCTCTCACTTCTTTCAAACTACATGGAGGATTTATCTCCTTCATCGCCGCAACTTTCTTACTATCCGGTCCAATTCCCTCGGCCTACACTTCATGTCCCAGAATAGTCACCTTCTGAAAACCGAAACGACACTTAGATGGTTTTAAAGTCAAATGCACATTTCGCAATGGAATCAAAACCAACTTTAATGCATTTTTAAATTCTTCAAACGTACTTGCATACACCAATATATTATCCACATAAACTATCACATTACGATACTTCATTCCCGCCAATACCTAATCCATCACCCTTTGAAACACCGCTTGACTTGTTTTCAAGCCAAAAGGTAACACATTGCACTCATATAGCCCGGTATGTGTAACAAAGGCAGTTTTTTCCTTCCCTTTTCCTAAACCTAACTGCCAATACCCAGAGTTCATATCTAAATCTGCAAAATACTTTGCACCCTGTAAATAACTTAACAAATCATCTACTCTCGGAATAGGGTATGGATCGTTTTTAATTTTTTTATTCAAAGCCCTATAATCAATACAAAATCTAAGCGGCCCTTCCGGTTTATCCACCAAAACTACCGGTGAAGCATATGGACTTTTCGGTTCCTGAATTATCCCATACTTCAACATTTCTTCTACTTGTTCCTCAATAATTTGTCTCTGTTTAGGGGAGACACGATATGGCATTTATGCACCGGTTCCTCATCAAAAGTATTGATTTCAATTAATGAGTGATTATAACACCCTAATTCGTCGATTAAATACATCTACCATCTGTTTAATCGTTTTTCTCAACTCGTCTTTAGACGCGGGCAACTTGTTAGCAAGCACCCACTGATAGCTGGGAGCTAAAGATTTTAGGAAATGTTTTATAAATTTCACATCGTCCTGTATCTTTGCTTTTGTCGCCAAACTATCCAGATTATAAAAATAGTTTACGAGCGGCTCATTAGGCATCTGCCGCCTGTAGTAAAACACTTGAGCATAATCAACCTGTGAGGGCAACTGCTCTTTTAACTTTTGCGCAATGATATTATAGGTGGCATATGAAGAAAAATGGGTTTTATATCACTGCAAGGCGGACCCTTCCAGATACGTCGCAATTATATATCTTTTTTGCCCATCCGACCAGTTATTTATCACGTTAATTGCCTCAAACTGGCCCAGAAACTCCTCCACATCATTTAGGCCCGAAAATTTCTGTGCCGGTGTATGATTCATTGTATAGCTTTTTTTACTTTGCCCCTATTCACTACGAAGCGCACAAAAACACAATAACAATTTTCTAATAAAAAGTAAAAATATATATTACGACCTTATGTACGCTTTCCTGGAGGTTTTCCGTAAAAACATAAAAAAAAATTCCAACGGAGTTTTCTTCATTGGAATGTTTCCATTTTGTATACCACTTGTAAGGCGAACTCACCATTTGTAACCTGGGGCGTAGCTTAGGTTGCGTAGCGAGAGGTACTTTATAAACATAAACTGGGATAATCTGCAAAACTTGATATTTATTGTACTTTTTTACATGTTCACTTACGGAAGCTATTTCTAGATCTGCCAAGATGTTCTTTTCTCTATCCTGTTTTTTTAAACACATTCTAAATACAAAACTATATTCACTCAGTCATAGTTCTACTAATAGAATAGAACCTAGACTACACTACGATAATTTTCACGAGTTAAATCCATGGTGATGTAGACAACCAATTTCTAAAATGACACCACAATGTAAAAACAAGTGACAGTCAGATGAAACAAACTATTCTACAGCCAAAGAGTTCCATTATCAAATGTAACTTCTTTTAAAATATTGTTATGTATGTGGCCAGTTCCGGAAACTATGTTTATGGGTATTTATGTTTGAATACCTAATAAAAATCGAATAAATAAAAAGAGCAACCAAAGGTTGTGCACCTCCAAAAACATTGTCAATAGGATATAAAATCGTTCCACTGGATTAAGTTTTTTGAGCTTATCAAATAGGGTGTAGGGTGTTGCAAACAAAATTATGATTTGATAATACTTGTTTGTAGTACACACACACAATTTAAGAACATTAAAAAACATCTTGCATTAATTTTTAGATCTTTTCCACTATTCTTAAAATCTTTTTTTGTAATGGCAGCACTTGTTCACATTTTTCGTAAAGGATGGAAAAAAATGTTTTTAACCGAATATAATAAAAAAGAAAGAGGTTATCAATTAGATTGTTTTTAGTATGTTACGTGGTAACCCATTTGCGAACAGATTTTGACGATTCTTTTTTGTTAGAAAGAGGGTACCTCAATAGTGGCGCAATATTCCACTTCTAAGGGTGGCAAACTACGAAATGTATCCGGTTTCGCGGTCGGTTTTTTTAGTACTCTGTACTGAGATTATGGGACTTCGATTTCATCTCAGAGTAATAACCTAACCCATTGACACCAAAATTCTCCCTTTTAAATTCTTGATGACTTCACCCACCTAGATTAATATCAATGTTATTTTTGCATTATGGAAGGAGGGAACGCATCAAAAATAGTCTTAAAATTATCTTTATTCAGAAGTAATTATTTTAGGTACATTCATACGTATAAATAACTTAATCTAAAAAAAAATTGTTCTCAAGTCTTTGGACTTGGTGGTGCTTGTGAATCTTGTGTGTCAGTTTGGGAATTTGCGGTGTCGTCATTGCCGTTATCGCCTTCATTGTCGGAATTATCTGTAATTAATAAAATTGGTTACATACATAGTTAGGGCTAAGGATTTCTGTTTGCTACTATTTTGGTAAGGTTTTTAGTTAACATCCGTTCATCCTCGTCCATACCAGTATTTATGATGGGATTTTTGAAACTACCAAATAAAAATACCTTTTTTATCAGGAGGCATATCTTCCGTCCTATTAGCTACTTGGAAGTGATACTCGAGCTCGTCAAAATCGAACACTTGGTCTGTTGGCAGTAGACACGTGAGATATGCTGGGAATGTAGGCTTGCATGCAATTACTGAAAATAAAACAAAGGAATAAAGAATATTTCAATTAATAAGAGCTACATCAATAAATTATTTCTTCTACTACTTTAGATAATTTTGATAAAAAACTTCTAATACAGAACTATTATGAATTTGTGAGTCTTGCAAAATAAAAGTTCTTTATATGTTAATGGGCAGTATAACATAATAATGGGTTTTGAAACTTTAATAGCAAGGAACATATTAGTCAAAGTGTTACAATACTTACAAGGATACACTTGGTTGTCATCTGTATTGAATAAATTGTGCGTTTCGCTAGTCTTCGCAAGAAACTTGGTGAGCGCTTTCTCGATGTCTCGTTTCTGACTAGCAGCTTTCTCTCTGATTGCTTCGTACTCTGTCACTGGTTGCTTGTGGGTCTGCAACATAGTATAAGATAAACATGCAAACTCCATACAAACGTAGCCGCGCGGTTGTATGTGTGCGCGCCTGCCGTGTGCCGTGTATGGACACACACATTTGCGTAATTTCGCGATGCACTCGCGTTCGCTTCTTCTGTGAACCACCTGTTTGGTTCACCTGGGTGGACCACGGACTATTATTCTTCCCGTGGTTCACCTATGTCCACCTGAGTGGACTTTGGGCATTTATTTCTTCCGGTGGTTGATATTAAAATTCCTTTAACATTTCAATTGCAATGATATATAGACTATTTTATTGTCTATTAATTGACAATTTAATTATTTTTTTTCTTTACTATGCGAATGTGTGCGTCTGTACTAATGGCCCTGCAAGTCGCGCTGCCATGTTTGTTTGGAGTTACCATTACCATACTTGTCTGATGTATGCCTGTAATTAATGGGTACAGAAGTGAAATGAAACAATTATTTCTGAATTAAAAATCGCATATATTTATAATACGCGATTTTAAATCCGGATTAATTAATCTAAGGTTTATTTCTTTATTGTTATTTCCTTTGCTTTAGTAGTCATAACTAAACTACCCGCATAGCGGGATTTCGTTATAACGTAACGCTATTTTAAAAATTCGCGTTAAATTACCCCGCTTTACACGGATGCATTAATTTGATGAACAACAAGAAACTGAAGTGACCAGGAAGTGAAAGTTCAGAATGTATTACCGTCAAGTGCAATTCAGGAAGCGTTGTCTAAGATTTATTCAGGTCTTTAAATCCTAGAAAACCTAGACAGCGATGTCGATTATGTTTTGTTTCTCCGCACATCAATACAAAATGGAGGAGTTTGTTATGAAAAGCTTTCACAAGAACGCAAACAAATTGTATGTGTATGTGTGCGCAGAAAAGTAAAATACTTAACTAAAGTCTCATTAATTTTATGAAATAGATTCCTAAAGTTTTATAATATGCACACAAATAAAGCACGCGCGTTACAATATTTTAATATGGTAGCAGTCGTTAAGTCAAGTTAGAGACCCTAGGGCGACCAAAAATATATAACACCAGGCGGGTCACACATAAAAAGAACCACTCGTTTCACGCGAAT
Source organism: Hyposmocoma kahamanoa (assembly GCF_003589595.1). Classification (NCBI taxonomy): domain Eukaryota; kingdom Metazoa; phylum Arthropoda; class Insecta; order Lepidoptera; family Cosmopterigidae; genus Hyposmocoma; species Hyposmocoma kahamanoa. Next base: position 2,144,791 of record NW_020654972.1, on the reverse strand, counting down.
TTTGCTTAACGGGATTTTGTCCGGAACGCATCCCTCGCGTAAAGCGGGGTATTACTGTTCTGGCATTTTTTTGAAAAATGGCAATTACCCTGATTTTACTTAATCATAAAACCGAAACAAACAGTTTATAGGGGGGTTGTAGATCTCGGTTCACTGATTCCAGATATGTTAACTCAATTTTGCTAAACATTACGATTACGTTAGTTATGATAAGGAGGTCAGTGTAAATTAATCTGCAAGTTTCCAAGCTACAATGGTTATTCGTAATAAAAACTTGTTGGTTAGTCTATTATGACCCTCTCTAGAGGAGACTCCGTCGCTAGTTCTCGTAACGTAGGTAACTACAAAACTTACGGGTGTCCGAATATAAGCATGTGGGTCGGGTAACGGCGGCAGATGGAACGGAATATGTGGTGCAGGTTTTGCTTTAGATCCGGCTGATAACATGGCAGGCGTGCGCGGTGCAGGTGCCTGCTGCGGCGGCTGAATCACATGCCGGTTGGGGCGAGCTGCGTATTGCTCAAGGCCTTGGATGCTGATACCTGTATAGATGTAAAGTTAACAAACAAACATAGAGAGTTTAGTAGATTGAGAGAATTTGCTTTGATCATGACAGGGTTGCCAACTCATGTTATTAAAAAGGATGGACGAGTAGAATAACATTGGTTTGTTAATACATGTATATTATTCGGTCTCCAGAATAAAAGTGGTAAAATAGGATTGTTGGCGACCAGCTGTGACGCTGCCTTCTTTGTAATTATAGTTTTTTTTAACATTCCTTTTTAACCGACTTTAAAAAAAGGAGGAGGTTCTCAATTCGACTGTATTTTTTTGTATGTATGTTACGCGATAACTCCGTGCATTTGTGAATCGATTTTGATGATTATTTTTTTGTTGGAAAAAACCTTCGATGTGGACCCATTTAAATTTGAAGAAAATGTTCTACGTCTAAGGGAGGCAAATTAGGGGATGAATGACTTTTGAGGTCGGTTTTTTAATACTCTTCTGTTTTATATAATATTATATTACTTTTCGCCTGTCTTTGTATTCAAAATTTTGGCAGTTGCTTCTTCTACGCAGGTCTAGTTCGACTCATTTTCGATACATAGTATTTTTACCGACTTCAAATTAAACGCGCTTGATTTGCCAACATGTTTCCATTGTACCGCACATCCTAATACGCCATCCACTCGCCAATAAGCATGTAGTAGTTAAACTAGAAATATAGAATTCACTGGGCCAGAGTGGCGGACTATGACCTAAATCCTCGCCTGAGAGAAGACCAGTACCCAGCAGTGGGACACAATTTCGTCGTTTACTATAAACAAAGTGCCAAAAAATGTGTTGGTATCCCGTTGCATATTTTTAATCGCAAGTGGTACAGTCAAGAGCACATCAAGCTTGACACTTTGGAGTTTAGACCGTTCTTATTGCAGGTGGCATAGCGTTAAATTTAAACCTTTAGTGTGAAGCTTGACGTGCTCTTGACACTGTACCTTACATGATAAGTACATCAAAAATCTTTAGATAGAGACAGCAAAAGTATTGAAAGCGCCAAGAAAGGCTTAACATCTAGTTTAAAAAAAAATGTCAGATGGGCCTGAAGGAATCATCCGAGCGAAAAGAGACGAACTCAACATCCGATTTCGCAGACTACACTGGCTGCATAAAAGGAATAGAGTGCTGCCCACAGACATATATCTAGATATGTCTGTGGTGCTGCTTATATATAAGACTGTCCTTAAACCAATATCGACTTACGGCATCCAGCTTTGGGGTGCCGCATGTAATTCAAATATCGCACTAATACAAAGAGGCGTAGATTCCATCTTTAAGCAGGTTTCTAATACACCTTGGTTGACTAGAAACTCGGAAGTCCATCACTACCTAAAAATCAACACAGTAAAGGAAGAAGTTCGATCTTACGCTACCAAGTACAAAAAGCGACTGCATCACCACCCTAACCTGCTGGCAGGGCTACTGACTATCCCTGACTCAATGAGACGTCTTAAGAGGCGCAGAATCCTAGAACTGGATCAATTAATTTGAAAATACATCTACATTTCGAGGATCTCCTGCTGGGAAGTTGACTCTCCACACTACTAACTAATCACGCAACCCATCTGTTCATGGTCATTCGATTGATCGCATGTTTACACGACAAAAAATTTGCTGTTATACAATAGGTTTCGAAATTCATTATTATATTGCACCTCTCATGGAAGAATGGCATAAGTGAAGTTACATCAGAAATGTTTATTGCTCCGTTGGATACAGAAAAATATAATCCACGTATTCTCCAATTCTGGTAACTCTATCAGCAATTGTGTTATTACAAAAAATCAATGTAACGGTATGTGTGTTCGAATTTATAATGCTCTACCAAAAGACATTCAAACGTTACCAAATAATTTGTTCAGAAACAGACTTAGCGAATGGCTTAGTGACAAAAATGATTACAAAGTGACTGATTTTTTAGATAAATGTTGACATGAAATTAGTGCTTAATGTATATACATGTACAATGTAATAATGATGTACAAATATTTTATAGTTTGACATAGAAGGTTATTATTTTGGTGTTTTTAATTGACTGATTATTCTTTGTTTCTTGTTGGATGTCGACATGAAATTATAAGGTATATTTATGTTTAATGTAATCATGATGTATGACGTTTAATAATTTGACATTGATAGTTTAATATTCTGTTGTTATTAATTAATTAATTGATTATTATTATTATTATTCCTTGTACACGTCCAATGACAATGCTATAATTAAACTAAATTTAAGCAACATTTTGCATGCCTAGTCAGGTAAAACATGTATTCTGTAATAATTGTTCCATCTTTCACACCATGTTTTAAGCAAATTTCATTTCATTTCATTTCATTTCAATATTAATCGACTGAGTTACAAGAATTGGACAGGATGTGGGTTGTATTTTTCTGTTTCAAATGAAGGAATAAACCTTTTTGACGTAATTTCACTTATGCCATTCTCCATGAGAGGTGCGATATATTAAAATTCAATTTACTATCACTTTTATATGTAGAAATATTGAAAAAGCCTTCTTCTGTAAAATTAGTTTTTGTCGCTTACACTAAGTCAGCGGTAATGGAGCGGTAAACACTTTACTAAAAAAAATGTTTTGGGAGTACAAAACATTTATTGGAGTGGAAGATTCATTCGACAATCGGGGTGGCATTTTAAATTCTGCTAGAAATATACAGTTTATAAAACACGTTACATCTCTATTTAAGGATTTATTCATTGTGACGCAAAACACTAAGAGAGCAGAACAAAGACTAGATACGTAAAGTCGTAATATTATGTTTGTATTAGTGTTTTTTAGTCTTTCTTCACTCTCCATACGTAGAGTTCCATTGAACTGTATACGAATAAATTAGACAATTTATTCGTATACAGTTCTATGGAATGTTAAGATGAGTTTTTAACAGTTGTAACGGTGTTTTACATGCCCACTTACTTACCCATATTAACAAAAGACATAATAACATCTCCCAGGACGGGTTCTACTCTGCCCGAAAGTTCGCAGTAGCCTTTGGCAGCATTGCCGACTTCCGTAAAAACTGAAATTATTAACAGTTACATTATTTCATACCTTCAAAACGGCAGTGGCATGTCATGATTACACGGGGGATTACGGACGTTTATATAGTCAATTTTTAATAGTCTAGGTGGACAGTTTAGGTTTAGACAAAATATATAAGTAAAGCTTTTCAAATACTTATTTGTAATACAGATACATAAAGCTACTGTTCATAAAACATTTTGAGTAGATGATAAGAGCTTACGTTACATTATAAGTAAATTTTACACATTCATATTATGCACATAAGACGTAGACTTGGGGAAAATGATATGTACTATAAAGTAGATAAAAATAAAGCAATATGGTTATTTAATAGTTTTAATGAGAACATTGCGATGAAACTTTCGGTGTAAGATGGCTACTGAAAAAACCCATAGCTCTTAATTATACAAGCGTGAGCTGCGCGTCAACTTATTACGCCGATGAGTCTTAAGTGTTTATTGACGTACAAATTAATGCAGTATTGATTTTGTTGGACGGGGATGTCCTGCGAACTATTTTCATGTATACCGAAATGTGAGAATCGTGTCAGTGGGACGAGATTGAATGCAACAGGTATAACTGACAAGCGCGTTCTCTAGAGAAACTGAACTTTACGACCCTTAATATGAAGTTGATTACTACCTGTCAGATAGCAGGTTTTCATGTAGTGATTTACGAGGAGGAAAAGGACAGAGTGGCACTACTATTTGCATTACACAAATATATACTATTGCTACACAAGTAGACTGAGTCGATGAGGTGCAACCCACGCATTTCAATAGCACAGGGACACGTGTGTTATCTAGAAGTATACGCAGTATCTCTTTTCCTAACTCGTCTTTTGGTCGTTACGACGGGCGGAGTGTAAAGCAGTAATAATCGGTAAGGTTGAATTTAGAATACAGTCTTCTAGTGTCTGTATACTTTGTTATATATTGTATATGACGACATAGATAAATGATTGACGTCATCGTGGAAGATAAATGAGCGAGAGCTTTTATTGTGTTGGTTACATTTTGTGGTGGCATTTTGCATTACATGAAAATGATAAATTCTCTCTTTAGTGGAGACTAAACTTTGTTGGCAATTGGAAGAATCTTATATGATTTAGGGCATTATATGTACGAATTATTTTGTAAACCATTTAAAACTTCAATGGGTCTTCACAGTACACTATACTCTTAACAGTAGTCTATACTCTGCTCTGTTTTAGTATTTGATTTCTAATTTAGATTGGTGGTGAGATAGAAATTGATAAAGTTACTTCACCATGCTAGCCAGAGCTCGGTACTTGGGGCTGCAATTATTCTGTGAATGTTTAATAACTTTTTGTTATGTGTTTTATATTTTAAGTGCTTTAGATTGCTACAGTACCCTTTCAATATCTTACTCTAATTTAGGTAACATGACAACTCATTATCTATAATATTTATGTATGAAAGTTTGGGTCTGACTTGATATAATATAATAGAATATACGATATTATTTGCCAATGTATTTTATATAATATCGTCTATTTCTATTATGAAGTGAAATATATACAAATATTACTAATGGCAAGGTGCCTTGATGCCACCTGCAATAGTGGATAGATGGTCGACAAGCTAGCGAGTTGTCACTGTATGTAAGAATAATTTCTTATATTATATATGTATAATATATGTCAAAGTCTATGTAAAACATGCTTTCATCACCCTTAAGTAACACCATTTGTGTTGCAACATGGTTATTAAATATAGTTTAAAAAACAAATAAAGTAACTTGCTGATATCAAAGCAAAATCATGTACCATAATATTATTAACTCACATGTTTTATTATGACACTACACAAGTTGTGTTGATACACACAAATTTAAAAAAATTAAGGAATGTATTCTTAGTGCTAAAAAAGTGAACTGAATCTAAAATAAACGACATAAATTTCAACACTGCGTTATGTAGACGTACCAGCAAATGCAAATGTTTGTTTATAATCAAATAAATAAGAATATTCAGTTCTCACCATGCAATCTCACTCACCCAGCAACAACAATATCAATTTTGGTATTGCTGTTGCTGCTCGTGTGTGTTATTGCTGAGTAAAAATGAGAACAACATAAATCCTAACATACTGCGACATTGACCTGTGCAAACACTTAACTCAACAGCTGTAAGCAAGTAGATAAAATGTGATATCGATAATGTAGTTTCAATAGGATAGTTTTTCCCAAAAACAACCTGAATTGTTTTAGAAAACAAACATTTCTAACTCAGTTAAGGTCTGTGAGTTAATTATCATGAGGAGCTTTGGAACAAAAAGTGACAAATTTTGATTCTAATTTGGTCTAGTCTTAAAGAATGGATTAGGATAGGATTAGTTGCATAGTGTTCAGATTGTATTGGAATGTATTTTGAAGGTGGATTTCGCAGTTGCTGTTCAAGTTGGATAAATTACTCTTACAAATGCACAAAAACTACCACTTTTGCATTAAAAAAGCGAAAATATCAAAATGCGATTTAGTGGTCTTTGTTTCCATGCACCTCAATTGTCATAATAAAGGGACATACCAAGTTTCACACTAGCTGGTTACCAAGGCATCAGCATTTATTTCCGTACCTGAGAATCATTACACTGTAAGCGCTATTTTTGTAATTTTACGGGGGAAGGGATTTTGTGTTGAAAAGCAGTTTGTACCACAATTAGGGTAACTCTAAATGTTAGCCAAACTCAATTAGTTTTATTTCAAGCCATTTTAAATGTTGTATATGCTGCATTTCGACACAAAATCGCATCCCCTGGAAAATTACAAAAATAGCACTTACAGTGTAATGCTTCTCAGGTATGGATTTTGTCTTACCCGGATTGTGCTTGTTCATTTCCGCAAATAATAGTAATACCAAAGGTACGTCATTGTAATCATATCCCATATTGTTTGTATGTAACAAGATGTGGGAAGGTTTTTTTTTACATACATATAATATCAAATGACAGGATGACAAGTCATGCGCCTGATTGTAAGCTTCACACCTGTCCATAACAGTTGCAGTGCCACTCACAGCTTTAAATCACAAAGATCTGAGGGGCATTGCAGCTGCTCCCGTCACCCTGAGACAGAAGTTGAGTCCCATTTGCCTGTAATTTCACTGGCACCCTTACCCTTACCAGTAATGCTGACATTACTGCTTGGCGGCTGAAATAGGTAAGGTGGCAGAATTTTCTTGGGCGAACTCTTTCACAAGGACCTCTACTACTACTAAATAAGTATCCTCTCCTAAGATGGTATGGTGTAACAGTCTGGTGTTCCCAACTTAATGTCTAGCCACCTATTTTGCAGCGGGTCTCCCAGGATTACAGGTTTGCCTAATTTAGGAGCTAGGACTCAATTGTTTATGTATCTGCTTTTAGCATCAATGAACAAATTGCAATTATCTGTTATTTATGTTGTTGTCATAAAAAACCTTGTTTTATTAAGTGATGTAAAATGTTACTTTATTTTAATATTGCTGTTATATACTCAATCAGCAAAATTTAAGTCTTTCCAACCCCAAAACAGTATATATAGTCTGCAGCTGAAGATTCTAACTAGCCACATCCGTATTGAAAACCTTTTTTTTAAATAAAAATATAATCTAGCCTTTAAACATCATTGATCAACAAGAACAGGCAAGCTGTGGGTGGCAGCTACTGATTTGCTAAAGATATTGCCTGCTTGCAAAAGGAACTCCTAAGGCAGTTACACACCGATTTTGTTGGAAAAACAGCATATATATCTGTAATATATTTAATTTTTCCTTTCAATGAGATGTGTATAATAATAAAAAAATATAATAATTTTGATTGATTTTTGTTTAGGTTCTGAATTAACATAGAACTCAAAAATCATGTAAGATAGGCTGTTTGTTTCATTTGTTGGATGATGACATTACGATATTGCAGCTGTGGAAAATGAAGTGCCGGGAGTCCTCTAAGGGGATGTTATTAATTAATAAAATAAAATAAAAACTATTAAATTAATTACACAATACTCACAACATTGTAGAATTTCAGTAAGAGTTTCTAGAGCCACTTTGTCTGCAGAGTCAAAACCCGTTTCCAACAGAACCGTGGAGACAGCGATGTTTAATATTCTTCGCCTGGCGTCAGAGGCGCTTTCTACCTTTTCTGCGGCTTCAGACATGACGAGGAAACACTTTTCATAGAAACTAAATAAACTATAGACCAATACGGCTCATCCTTAGGGCTCATCAAACGCGTTCATAAACAAACTATGGTGCCTAGTGGGTGCCTATAGTAATCTTTTTTGTTATGGTACAAGCAAAGATAATTATTATTATAGAGCTATGGTGTGAGTGAACTGACTTTTTAAAAATGTGATAAAATAATGTAACTTGATGTTATTTTCACGATGTCCGGTATATAAGTCCGAAGTCCGATTTGCCGTCAAATAATAATTCTAATATTATGTTGATATGACATTAATCGTCTTATGCGACCTAAAAAATTAGTATAGTTACTTACTACTAGTTTCACAATTTCATATATTTTTACATAAAGTCAGCTGTTTCTTAGTTTATTTAGTCTTATTTTCTTAATTTATTATTTTTAATTTATATTAAAAATTTTCACTTTTAAATGTTAAAGTATTAGATCATATTTATTTAAAGTTTTGGGTAAGAAGTCTATTATTTTGTGAAATCTAGTTTAAAGTGAAATAGGATAGTGCTATTGTGCCTTAATCGAAGATTAAAACGCGAAATTATACGAATCTCGAACTAGAATACCCGTATCGGCTCGTTTTAAGGAATCCCGAGTCAATCCAAGCACGCCGCGCGCCGCCGCCTCAAATTGCCTATCCTCTTTGGGGCGGCCATATTTACAGAAACATAATTAAACATTATGTTTAGGCTGATAGCTTTGCCAAAGCCTTAATAAATAAAATAAAAAAAGCATGCGTATTTTTATTGTCGCGCAGTTCCTAGTTCACCCAAATAATTAACTCATTCGTTCATAAATTGACATTTATGTGACGTTTGTGATGAGTGCGTAAGCAGGACTAGCAGCAGTGGTTTGTAAGCAGCAGCACCAAATCAAGAAAATACGGATCGTTATTAGGTTTTTCGGAAAATATTAAAGTTAATATTTACGTCGATTATAGTTTCTACAACCTGTAACGTATGCTGGGTGCTATGTGTCTTACAGAATAGTTTACCATACTAGGAAGTATATAGGTAAAGTGATAAATTTCAAGTTTCTTACTATTTTACAACATTACGGTGTGAATTTTTACGATAATCACGGGCATTGTATTGTAGTAACCTTACAAGTAATATATTGCAACGCGTAGGCTTCCCATATTGGTGTGACAATTGAAATTTCATTGTTTATCGAAGGTTTTTGCTTACAGAATATCAACGCACTTTTTACCAGTAAAAGTACTGAAGTTTATTCTTCAGGATGGTGAAGCTGTATGCTCTATTGGTGCTCTATAAAGGAGTGAACAATGCAACTATTCTCAAGGCATCGTACGATCTTCAGAGCTTCAGTTTCTTCCAGCGAGGTTCTGTGCAGGAGTTTATGACATTTGTCAGTAAGACTATGGTAGAGAGGACATCGCCAGCCGCACGACAGTCGGTGAAAGAAGGAGAGTATATGTTACAAGTGTATGTCAGGGCTGATAACTTGGCTGGAGTACTAATTTCTGACCATGAATACCCTAATCGGGTGGCGCACACACTTATCACAAAGATCCTTGATGATTTCTCTGTCAAGGTTCCCGCTAATACTTGGCCTACAGGAAATGAGACTAATATTGATTTTCCAGTCTTACCTGAGTATCTAGCAAGATACCAAAATCCTAGAGAGGCAGATGCTTTAACAAAGATCCAGAATGACTTAGATGAAACCAAAATTATATTGCATGGAACCATTACAGCTGTACTAGAGCGAGGCGAGAAATTGGATGAACTTGTTGCCAAATCTGACAGTCTGTCATTGCACAGCAAAGCGTTTTTCAAGACTGCTCGTAAAACTAATAGCTGCTGTAACTTCTAAGCAATCAAGCTGTTACTGTACTGTTCATAATATTCGTAAATGATTTAAAACCTAAAGTTAGATTGAGTTTACTTTTACTTGAATAGCAGTATTCTCAATCTTATGTACAGTATTCAACAATTTCCACTACGTCGAATTGTACAATGAGTGACTAATTCAATTATACTTACAAAAATTAATTTGCTATTTCATTTTTTATTCCAATTTGCTCATATAAATCTGTTGCTCATTGTACAGCAGGCTATGATTTAGAAAAAATATTAATGATTTATTGGAGGTAACGCTTTTCTTCTCGACTGGGACATTAAAACATTCAATGAGGAACTTAAGGACAAAGAAAATAGAGTATTTTTTATTTGTATTTAATTTTATGAGATTTGTAAGTTAGTTGTAATTTTGTATTTATTATGGTTTGTTATTAAATAGTGTTGGGTTATAGCCTATTATGAGTCTGGCAATGTTAACCATTATTTATCAAGGTTATGGTAGTGTTTTCCGGACATCATTTTGAAAGTCCATGCTGCAAATTATGAAGTAAGGATTTACATAATCTAAAACAGATTTTGACGCAGTTTTAAGTGGCTGGATAGTTGGCAGCTTTGTGCCCAATTTAAGCAACAACTGATACCATAAACTACATTTCCCATATATTTTATACTTATACTGGTCCCATACAGCTAATACATTTAATTATACTGTACTGAATATGTGAATTAATTGCATGTACATTTGCAGAATAACCTAATTTCAATTTACCTCATCTTTTGTTTATCTAGCTGTAATTATGGAAAATTGCCCGTGACCTGTGTGGTATAGAAACATTATATTAAAATTATTATGGTGCGGTAACAAATTAACAATTATTACATTTTTGTTTAAGATCAACAATGAATATGTGGCCTAATTCTTTACATATAAATTTTTAGCTCGATAATTATGTTAGCTTCATTTTATAAAACAATTACTGATTCAATGTAATTGTTGACTGCAAAAGTTGTATTAAAGTGTTTGATTATTAAAAAGAAATTAAAAAATATTTTTAAGAAATGTACATAATGGATACTGTGTAAGAATATAATTGGTTCCATAAGGTTTCCAAACCTGTGTTCCATTTATTTTTCATTTGTTTACTGATGTTGTTAAATCAAAATTATGTAATATTCTAATGGTCGTGTATAATTAAAGTACCCCAATATACAAGCTTGTAGACATATAATAACCGTCCTCTTGTATATGTTATGATAATTTGAAATTTGCTAGGAAATATTTGACTATGAAAATGTGGGAATCTTATTACACTTTTATTACGTACTTAATCTTATTATGGAGAAAAAATATGAGATGACAAATTAATTTAAAAGACATAATTTGACATAAAATAATTTTCACCTTTTTCCCCACATATTTCCCGGTACTTTCTGATTCTTTGTAAGAACTAGCATCTTATTATTTCCTGAAACCCTTTTGGTGAGACCAACTGATTGGTGTAAACAAAGTTTTACGTAAAACATAAAAAAAACGTTAATTTTTCTGTAAAACTTTACTTCTAATTTATCAAGTAATCAAGTTAAAGTTCCAAGCTAATTACGAGTTAATAAAAACAAATGGAAGTGGGTCTGTAAATGTATGTTGTAACATTTGTTCGGATTTTATAATTAATTTTTACATTTTCGTTAAACATTTGGCAACGTGGACTGTGGACTTTTTGAAAAATATCGTTTTAATGGACACTTTCAATGACAATTTAATTTTAATTCCGCTAAGTAAATATGTATTTAATGCACGGCGCTGTGCCTAAATGGCATACAATTTGTAGTTAATTCTGAAGTAATTGGAGTACATAATCCAATTACTTAAACAATGGGTTATGTGTAACTGTATGTATGTATGGTCTATGGTGCGTAAAATTTTCAAACTGTTCGGAGCATCGCAGTAAATTTTCAAGTAACACTCAAGGGCGATTTTTATCGCCTATACTGGACATCTCCCTTACAAAAGTAATTGACTTAACTTCTTTTTACATAACAACATAGAACATGCAATTCTGAATCGAACTATAATAACTTTTTGCCGTGAAATCAAAATAAATTAACAGAATTGGGTTGACTGCAAAATTTGAACTAAATTGAGCTAGAAATTAATATTGTGATATTCAAACTATTACATATTTCACCAAATGAATTTTATCTCTTTAAGCAAACAATGTCATATCATTAAAATTTCACTAGCTTTAGCTTTTAGCTGTCCAATTTTATGACTTGTGAGTTTAAACATAATTATTTAAACATGTATTTTTTCCTTTTTTAATATTATTTCTTTTCTTCCTTTGAGTTGGGTTACGTTACTAACTGAAAATTTAATTTTAGACCTTGAAATAGTGGCATGGTGTTTGTCATCAATGTAATAAAAATTTCATCGTATCCTAAGTGATCAATCCATAGGACCATGCTCAATATCATGCACCAATGGTTGGTTTTTTCAAGTCCAGAATACCTTAAAATATTAAGCATTTTGAACGTTGAGATAAAAGGTTGTATACTATTATATAACAGGAGGTAATGTGTAAGCAGACCACTAGACCGTTCGGATGTCAGTAATTACTTCTTTTTGTGTACTTTATCATGTTTTTTGACGCAACTTTTTTGGAAACATTACACTTTATTTTACTTAGATAATATCTATACTGATATTATCGGCTCTTAATCTCGGCTGGACGACTCTCTGTTCTCGGTGTTCCGATTTCATTACATTATAATTTTTTTTTATTACAGTAATTATGGCTGTGAACATGTTTTCATAATGTAATTGACTATAATATTATGTTCTTATATTGTATTGAATGATGTAAGTTTCAATTTTATCGGAAAAAGGGTATTTGCATTGTTCGATTTAGATTTCCATGTATATAACTCATTCGTGAAAACTTACGTTCGTCAATGTTGTGAGGGACAATATGAGTCTCCATTTTATTTGCTTACATATTATACTTACATAATTTTCAGTCAATAGCGATGCTCCGAGTAATCTGAACCATATCCGGACGTGGGGTCGACAGTATCATTAAATTACTCTCGATGTTCAATATTAGCTGTTGTTCCTAATACGATTGATAAGGTAGTTAGATAAAAAATATCTGGGTAATTTTCAGGTAAGTTTTGTCTACCTAATTTCGGTGGCATATTTTATTATTTAAGTATTCGAGTATATTATCGTCAAATATTAAATAATATTTCAGGATACTATACCTACTCAAATATATTGTCGTCAAATATTAAATAATATTTCATGGTACTATACTCGATTATTGAGTAGTAGGTACTGATATTAGTCATGATATTAGTATTAAATTTTGATAGAGAAAACTAACCTGAAAATTACCCATTTCCTGTAGGAACTAGCACAACGGTAGGTTAGCATGATAGGACGGAACTTGCGTGAGAGCGACATGAAGCGCGAGATATTGCTATTCTCGCATATAGATCTCGCGCTTGTCGCGCCCTGTCGAGCTTGCCCTACTAAATTGGTACCAGAAACGTTTACTTTTTTTATACCCAGATCATGTTTTATTTTTTGAATTGGTCACGTAGTTGACATTTTGAAAGAATATTTTGTATTTGAAAATTTTGAAAAATGTACTGTTTTTAGGGTAAAAATATAGAAAGATTTCGAGTATTGCCAAAAGCCTTGCACCGCCTACATAAAATTTGAAATACGACATGCTATTAGAGTTTCGCACATATATAGGTAGCATAACAGTTTTTGAGCCGTATAGTTAGTTATTAGTTTTTATTTTTCTTTTGGCGTTGATAAACTTGATTTTCAAATGTATTTTTTCCCAATTAAATACACATCAAATACAATCAATACTTCTACAGTACATAATATAATAAAACTGCTTCGTATTACTGTTATTAAGTAGACACAGTAACTAAATGTATAACGTAGTTCTTAACTAGCCATTTGTCTACCCCACGTAGTATCATAGTCCCTAACAAAAAAAAGAATATTCCTTAGTAACTTATCAATCCAATTAGTAACGTGTCATTCTGTAACTCCAAATTCTTAACCTTAACTAATTTCGGTTTTAAAATGTGTCAATGTACAGGTCATTGAAATTCAGTCAAGATTTTAAGAGGAGTATTGCACTACATATATTTGTAACAGGTATTTGCTGCAAAAGTGTACGTGGCGTAATTAAACCCGGCCGTAGGATACTTTGACACAAATACCGTTGTCCTTTTTATAATAATAATCATGTGCACACCATGGTCTAAAAAAGGAAGACTGCTCATAGTACATATCCTGAGTACACACTGTGAGTACATAATATAGTCTTGGTAGCAACGAATTTAACTCTGGGTGCACTCCCCAAAACTCCCAAACTAGACTATTGAAAAGGAAAAGGATGACCATATGTTAAATCTATGATATTAGTTTAGATAAAGAATTGGGAGTGAACAGACAATTACAGATATCGATGTTGTGAATGTTATACAGTATTCTGAATATTTTGATCTGATTGTCAATATTAAAATTAATGTGCGTTAGAGACTAGGTATCTACCTATATAAACAAATTATACCGAACTATATATTGTTGTATCTATGAAGTGTTAGTTAATAAAGTATGTTAAAAGTTAGAACTTTATTATTTGTATTTTATTACATTTTATTTTACTACATAAGTTATTTTTTTATTTTAATATTTTGTATCCTCTAACTTTTAAGGTCCTCCATGTCAGTTACTTATTCAAAATTAAAAATTGTTGTACAAGTTCGAAGGCTTGCAAAAACTTTTCCTAATATCACACACGCACTGTTAGCGATAGACGGTGCGTTCCTTAATCCGGCGTGACCATGGTCGAGTTTTTGGAATTTGACTGGTCAGGTAAAGTTGCTATTTAGTCGGTTCTGGTCGCTGAAAACTAGATTTAGTTGGTTCGCCGTTTTAACGTCGTAAAGGTATTTAGCTGTCCACTCTGGAATAATTACATTGACATCATTCATCGATCTCGACTGGAATCCATTAAATTACTACTTTTTATCCTGGCTAATCAAAGTTTCTTTTCAAGACCTTTTAAAGGCAAAAGTGAATATGCATTATTTAGGTGTGCATGCTCCATCGTCGACCTCATCGTCACTTTCCATTAGGTGATATGGAGGTCATATGTGCACTTAAAATTTCTATTAAAAAATAGTTTAAAAAATTAGACCAGGCTCACGCTGGAGTACAGCATGCTGATTTCGATTCAAATTGGAATCGAACAGAGTCTCGAAACCAGATGGGTTTCCGAGCGAGCAGGTGAACTTGATTCCTAACTATATCGTTCTAATTTGGAGTTCAATCAACTATTGTTCCGATTTGAAATGTCAAAAGTTTCCGATCTGCCAGTTGTGAATCGCATTTATGCGCCGCGATTCGGAAGAGACACAGTTCTCGATTGGGAGAGGGAATCAAAATCAAACTGCTCCACTTCTACGCGGCTGTCCACACAAATAACACGATTGGTATGGGATACCATTCGCATCGAGACGTTTCATAAAAGCTCATCATTACGTGCAACTCTTATATTAATGGATATTATGTGTTTTTACTACCACTACTTTTTTTTTTTTTTTTTTTACACTTTTTTCATATATTCATACTTTTTTGTGACAATACTCCACTAGTTTGTTATTATTATGGGTACAAAGATCGAACAACACAAAAAATCCTTCGAACGAACGGACGTCAATCAGCTTCTGTTGCCACAACGGGGCCACCGCTCTTTACCAAAAGTTACAGACCTAGTCGTCATAACTTTCCAACTCATTGCTTTAACAATATGTACACATTCGTTTTGTTGGTTGAATTATTTTATCCTCCCAAATAATTGGTTGTAAGTACAGTCACACAAAAAATACAATAAAATAAAGTAAAAATCGTGTAAAAAGTACTGATGTGTGTTAATAATGCAAAAAGTGTGTGTCAGGATCGTGTACGTACCTATTCAAAATTCAAATTCAAATTCAAAATAATCTTTATTTCATAGGTAAGCATTATTACACTTGAAATCGTCACAATAGTTAAACTCTACTGCTCATTCGTAAGGCAGATTCCCCTGAGAAGAATGAGCAAGAAACTCTAGGGGTTGCTCTTTGTAAATAACATTTACAATATTTTTTTTTATTTGAAACATCAGAGATCGAGACTACCTCCATGAGCTAAACGGGTTACTACCACGGATTTATGTCATCCAAGTACGCAGAAGTTGTATAATAACCTTTAGTATAAAGTTTTTGTTTCACTATACTTTTAAACCTCGTGAAAGGCAAATTTTGTATATAAACCGGAATCTTGTTATAGAAGCGTATACATTGCCCCTTAAATGATTTTTTGACTTTGTGAAGACGACTATCAAGAAAAGCTAGTTTATTTCTATTCCTCGTATTAATGTTATGTCTGTCACTATTTTTCATAAATAAATTACTATTCCTTTTAACATAAATTGCATTTTCATAAATGTACTGTGAGGCTAGTGTAAGAATGTTAATTTCCTTAAACTTATCTCTCAAAGATACTTTGGGGCCCAGATTGTAAATTGCCCTAACTGCACGTTTCTGCAGGACAAAGATTCTATTGATATCGGCGGCATTACCCCAAAGCAAAATGCCGTATGTCATTAGACTGTGAAAGTAGCTGAAGTAAACCAATCTAGCGGTTTCGACGTCTGAAAGTTTCCTTATTTCTTTAATCGCGTACACTGCAAAGCCGAGCCGTTTTGATAACTTACTTATATGGGGACCCCATTGCAATTTAGCATCTAACGTTATACCTAGAAATACAACTGTATCCACAAGATTCAATTTTTCGTTTCTAACTACAATGTTTGTAACCGTCTCTCTAACATTGGGTAATGTAAATTTCACACAATTTGTTTTTTTCTCATTAAGAAGTAGGTTATTAACAGCAAACCAATCAACTACTTTAGATATAGCATTGTTCACATCGTCGTAGGAACATTGGTGCCTTTTAACTTTAAATAATAAGGAAGTATCATCAGCAAACAATACTATCTCATGTTTTATACCCTCCAGAAGGCTAGGTAAGTCATTAATATAAAATAAAAATAAAAATGGGCCTAGAAGTGAACCTTGAGGGACACCCATGCTAATTGCAGATCCTGACGATCTCGTACCGTTAACATCGACCCTCTGTACCCTACCACGTAAATACGAATTTAGAAGGTCGAGATCACGTCCCGCCACACCATAATGGCGAAGTTTCCTGACCAGTTTATCATGGTGCATACAATCAAAAGCTTTGGAAAGGTCACAGAATACACCAATAGCGTCCTGTGAGACTTCCCATGCATCAAATATATGATTAATCAACTCGACACCAGCATCGGTTGTAGAGCGACCTCGAGTGAAACAAAATTGTTTAGGAGACATTAAGTTATTACTATAAAAATGTGCACACATCTGATTTAGAATAATTTTTTCAAATATTTTACTGAGAGTTGGTAGTATTGATATAGGTCTGAAATTGGTGGGGTCAGAAATACTACCAGATTTGAAAAGTGGAATAACTTTACTTTGCTTCATGAGGTCGGGAAAGACACCATCATCAACACATTTATTAAAGACACAGGCTAAATAAGGCGCAATACAATCAACTATAGAACTAATTACTCTGACTGAAAGACCATCAAGATCAGCAGTATTTTTTATGTTTATAGACTTAAAGGCTTTAAAAATATCGTTTGGCTTTAACAATAACCTACGTATGAGTAGAGTGTTGGGTTCAGCTGAGTCTCGAAGTTTTTCCATGAAAAATATTGGCTTTCTGATACGCAAGCATAGAGTCACTTTAAAGCCTCATCAATATGGACACTCAGATATATTATTGGTTTTTGAAAGATTAGTAGTCCGATCCAGTGACGATAAGAACTGTGTCTATGATATGGTTTTGCAGTGGGACATATTGGTAGCAGATATAGTTTGTTGATGTAAATTTTAAACAAGGTGGGCCTCATAATGTTTTCCTGGGCAACACCAAAGGCTATCGGCAGCTCCTTACTAATACAGTAGTCAATTTTAAGAGTGTGGTTAGTCAGATAGCTCGCAAACAGTTTTAGTGAGAGTTCTGATCTAAATAGCCTGAAGTTTTCGCAGCAATAATATGGGAATTGACAATATCGAAGGCTTTAGGGAGATCAAGAAATATTCCTACGCATTTTGTTTTAAGCTAACGTAGCTTCATACACGAGCTAAGCTACGTAAGTTCTTTATACTTTGGTTCACACCGTGAACTAAGCTAACCGACCTAACTAAACTAACCCAATGATCTTGCCATGTAAAATAAGTCGCCCTTCTGCTGCCCTTCACCGACACACGTATAGTCATTACTTACTACGTATTGTCTTAGCTTATCTTGGCATGCAACTACGTGAGCTAATTTAGCTTCGTTCACGGTGTAGCCTGCGCTTTATTAAGACATTCAACTATGTGATTGGTAAGGCTTAGGGTCCGTGATGTTAAACTCGCCGATTTGTACCAGCAAGCTCGCGCCACGGGCGAGTCCGGACGTTTAGCATTGCATTTTCGGTGGACAGTCCTGTCCAAGTTGGTTCGTATCCAAGTTGAATCGGAGGTAAGTCAATAAAACACAGTTTGAAATAAAAATACATATATTAATTACATCAATATTAAATTACAGCCAACATAACTATGTAGGTTACAATAATAATAAAAATATACCTATATAATTTCCATTGAAACAAATAAATTAAATAATAAAAACAAAGATTTTTTCCTTACATAATTTTTTTGATTAAACCTAAGTCTAAAAATCATTGACTATAAGAAACTTGCAACTGCGGCATACAAGGTAACATTCTCAAAAAAAAAAAGATCTACAAGCAAAATGAGCCTATAGATAAGTAGGTTTTTTTACTCATAGTCTACAATTAATAATAAGTTCATAATGTCAATGGAGACTGTGCAATGATATTTCAAATCATAGCATTTAGAAGTCAAGACGCGATTGAATCCGACGTAGAGCCCATTTTTGCTGGTTAATTATTATTAGGCTAGATTAGATAATGAAGACTCAAACTCTGAATAATTAACCAGTATTTTATGAGCTGTCAAAGTCTGCACAGATTCCATCGTCATCTAGTTAACCTAAATAGAGGATGGGAATACACATTACGGAATAAAAGATTTTCAGCTAAATTTTTGGCATCAAGCAATGGAAAAGAGTAGAATATAAACTTATAAATAGACAAGCTTTGGAATAGATTTCTGGTGAGATTGTCCTAAACGCCGCGTTAACTTTCAGGTGAATTATTTTACACTTTTTAAAGTATTATACACATTTTTAAAAACTCCGAGGAGCAAATTTGTGAATGCTAATAATTAATTGACCATTCCTAATCAAAACTCAATTTTCGAATGTTCTCGATTAAGGCGACATTTTCATTCACTTACGTTTAATAATCCCTAACTTTAATACATTGTCACCCATTTGTAATTTCATTCGGAAACTTGGCATAAATGCTAAGTTATTGTTCTCTTTTCTCAATCTTAGAGTAGGTAGAAGCGGTCGTTCAGTTAAACCGCTAGTATTTATTTAGCGTAAATAATAATCCGCTTAACACTATAAAATGAACCACTACAATGAATTTACTGTAATTTTAACGAAGAAAAATCCCACCAGATAGAATAAGAATAAATTTTTGTAAGATCTACAACAAAATGGAACATTTCCAACAAAAATAAAACATCAACCAAAAGAGGGATAACTTATAACAAAGCTTAGTTTAGTTACACTTATCCTCAAAAGTTGTGCAATATGTTTCGAAAAAAAATAGAACAGAAATAGATGATGCAAACAGATGTACAAAATGTTACATGTAAATGCCCTTTTTAATAAAGTTCCGCGCGGGATTCGTAACGTTAATAAAATCTTTTATTTACTTCGCGCTACTTAAAAATGTCACTAATGATATTTTTAAATCTATATATTTTCACTTTTTTTGTTGATTTATGTACAACTATGCACTAAATTTATGATAAGTTTTACTGTTCCCTTGAGTTTATTTATAATAATCGCCGTGATTCAAAATAAATTCAGAAAACAAATCAATGTTCACGTTGATGCTATTTCACTTTCATAATCAGTCTTTGACAAATAAATGATCGAAAGACCGAAATGCATTACAAAAATCAATTCCTTTCGAGGCAGAGCACAGAGTTTATACTTTGTTATCTAAATATACCCATTAATTTTTAAAGTTTCGAAATGCTGATTTTAGGTACAAAATTTTACTCCAAAATTCAATAGGTACTTTTGAGTTACAATTTTCGCACCTATTTAGGGCAGACGAGTAAGGCTTATCTAAACAAAATTAACCTTATTAAAAATGTTATGGGACGCAACTCAATCATAATTTCAAGTATGGGATGTAGAGCAACGCAAAACAAAAATAGTGACGTCGTATATGCCGAACTACAATAGGTCTAAAGCAAACGACAATCTTGTACAAGACATTCATTATAATGAACAATAATTTAATATAGACTCCACTCGGATAACAACATAACAATTAATTAAACATAATGATCACTACTTTAAATGCTTTTTCCTTCCATATAGTCAATATAAAACTTAATGTCCAAGCATTCAAGATCTCTGCACACACTTCGATTGTTTTTTCTACCAGAAAGATAATAGCACGCTAGTGGGATAGACCCCAAAGCCGACAGAATATCTAATATAATACAAATAATAATTATGCATCATGATTTCTTACAACTACTTACACATAAAAGGCATCCTTCATATTCATCATCAAAATAAGTGAATAGCAAATCACTTCAAAAATACAAGACACATATTCTACGACACGGTACAAGCAAAATAACGTTTGTTGGCGACTACGAAACACAATTATTATTTTCACATAAATTGGCCATATGGCCACACTACTTGCGCCCTTAACGCGGGAACTTTGTACTAAGTTTGGGCTGGGGAGACTACAATATAATAGTAATCCTTCAGAAGTGTCCCGAGGAACAATCAATACCTTTCACCGAGTTAAGAAGAGACATAAAAATTCGTAATGTAGCTTTGGTGTTAATTCCTTTTTAACTTACAAAATATTAATACGTGTTCTTCGTAGACTCGGGGGTTACTAACATCCAAATATGTTGTTAAAAGTTGTTCATTTGTTAGGGACTTGTATCTTCTTGGATCTGAAGTCGTAAATCTTGCGGCAGAAGAGAACGAGCTCGGGGGACACGCCGGGGGGTAATTTGGAGTCATTCGGAGCGACGGCCGGGGTGATCTCGCTTGGCGGTAACGGTGGGACGATCGATGGAGTGATTGTAACGCCCTCTTCTTGCGCTTTTAGCCGTTTCCTGTAACTGTTAGAAAAGCAGAACATTACTTACAGGATATATAAAACACCGGATCCTTAATCTTTAGAGGAGACACGAGTCCAATAGAGGGAAATAGGTATACCGGATTGATACAGCAGCTAATTCGCAATGAAACCGTAGATTATAAAGATGCGGTATCTTTATAATCTATCTCCATTGCTAATTATTTTACTGTTCTGTGTCTCTGTGTTAAGTCATGCGTGGCATAAAATAAAGACTATTATTGTTTGGTAAAGATAGAAAACCGGTTTTCAAGATCTTTATTAGTTTTTTTTTATAAATGTGATAATACATAATAATTAACATTATAATGTACAGTATGCGTTTTGTTGAATTGGACTTACCGGCAGTATTCATTGAAAGTGAGCACGTGGCATTTATCCTCGATGCAGGCGACGGAATTAGCGTCCCGGTGTCTTGAGGCGAAGACCTCATCGGGTGCGTCAGCTGGCTCGCGCCCGCGTTCTGTGTGCTCCGGCCGGTAGTACCATACTAGAGATACCATCATTTCGCCTAGAAACAGAACATGACAAGTATTTTATGGCTATAATCGATAAAAAAGGCCTACTTAACTTACGTTCAAATTGTTTACTACTTTTCATTCCCGAAATCCCATATATTTACAGTTAGATTAGACCTCCAGTTAGGACGGTCAACTCTCTAAACGAACGTGTCGACTGTTGATCCGGCGAATATTTACGCATTTCAATAATGATTTTTAGAAGACCACATCGTTTCATCTGTTACGCATTTTAGAAAGCGATGACGACATCGTACATTTTTACATAAAATGCAGTTGTAGGCTTACCGTCTTCAGGATTCTCCCATAGACTAGCGATCCTGGCTACAAACGGCTGTGCTCTGGCTGTGGAGGCCCTGAGCAGCACGCAGTCACCCCGGCCTACGCTGTCACCACTCTCGTGCGTCATACGGGGCCAGCATCGCGCTGTGCGATCCAGGCGGGAATCGTTCTGTGGAAGAATTTATTGTAACAATTAAAGGGATACGTAAATTGTTAATATTAAATAAATAAGTAAAAGTACTAGGAAGTGAAATATATGAAAACAATTGATGCCCCTGATAGTAATAAAACTGAAGTACTTCTGACATAAGATAAAGTTGCGAAACGTACATGCGTCATAAAACCAAATACTCGCTATTATGTACCTCCATAAAATAAACATATGACTCACATTTCTACTTACATTGAGGTAGACTTTCGAGATATAATTTTCTCCGTCCCATTTCCATCCGTTGCTCCATCGTGGCGGGGCGCGAGGCTCATAGGAGGGTGGAGCGAGAGGAGCCAACGTCCGCCGCACCCGTCGCGTCCCTGCACCGCTACGTCGTCGCCTCGCGCGCCGTCCTACGTGAGGTCCCGGCGACGAAGCGCAAGCATCTTCAATCACCATAGTAGCTTCATCCGTTTTTATTGCTGGCTTCTTAGACACTAACAATTTTACCACTTTCTCTACATTTTTTGCCTTCATTTCACCATTTGCTAGCTTGCATCTTTTCGGCAATGTCTTTTCGGGCATTGCCAGTTCAGATGGTACGTCAGTAATTCGTTCAATCGATTCCCTCGTAGGCTCTTTGTCCTCTGGTACTGGAACGGAATCGGCATCAGTAATATGTTTCTTTGACACCAGCAGTTTGGCTACCCTTTCTATGCTTTTAGCTTTTAATTCTCCATTGGCTTTAGGTAATTTTATTGCTTTCTCAGAAACTTTGTCTAGAATTTCCTCTACAATTTCTTTTTTGTCACTTGTGTCATCACCACTCGCAATTTCATCAGTCTTAATAACAGGTTTCTTTGACACGAGAAGCTTGGCCACCTTTTCAATGCTTTTCTTAAGTTTGGTCTTGTTGGTTGACAATTTGCAGCGTTTTGCTTTATTTATTTGCGTATCTGATGGTTTGTTTTCAACAGATTCTATAGTTTCCAAGGGCTTATCTAATGTAATGTGAGATTCATCTGCAGGCTTTACTTTCACTTCATCCTTTTTACCCGCTTTAGGCTTGGATTTAAAAACCTTTAAGGATTTTAATGCGTCCTCGACCGCAGCATTATTTTTAATATCACTATCACTAATAAGATCTTCACCACTGTCTTTAACAAACTCACCTTTGTCTTTAACGGTAGGGACCGACTTTAATTCACTGTCTTTACACATTATTTTATCACTTTTCGATTTATATATATCACTGATCAGCGCGAAATCTTCGTTTGTTTTCAATTTATCGGTGGGTGGTTTTAATACTGATTTCGAACTGTGCGTTATTTTAGAATCAATTTTTTCTAATTTGCACGCATGTTTATATGACAATTTTTTTTCTATCAATTGACTTACTGCTGCAATGGTGTTAGACCGCACACCTGTAACTGGTGGATTGCTCTCTACAATATTGTTGTTAATATTCAAAGTTTTCTTAGATGTAGTAGAGATATTCTCGTCAGGAGATGGGAATAGTTCTGCTGGATTCATTTGTTTTGCGCCGGCTCGGTCGATGCTATTCTTTCGAATTAGGTTGTCTAGTAAAAGCGCACTCTTGATCTTGGGTTTCATAGAAGCAGGGTCCTCTGCTAGAATGGCTAGGGATTTGTGTCCTTTCTCATCAGGCGCATCCATTAACATGCGTTTAGCCTTGGGTGTATTTGGGGTACTGTCAGACTTCCTTTTGACTGTTCTCTTATCGCTCGGAGTTTTCGGTGTTCTTTTAGTTTGAGGTGATCTCTTCTTGGTCTCTTTCGTAACAGTCTCAACTCGCATAAGGCTAATTTGATCAATTGACACTTTTCTGCGTTTTTGTAGCTTGACATGTTCACCAATCCCATTAGTTTTGCAGCTGTCTTCAAGTTGAGTGTCTTTCATGTCTATTTCTAGTTTTGGTTTGGAATATCTCCGTTTAACTTGTTTAGCAGCATCTGTGCTAGTAGCTGTAGCATTTTCAGAAACAGTTGTTGTGCTATTGTGTTCTCTAAGTGCTAGTGCTTCTGGTTTTCGAGACGCTGCACATGTTGGACCCTCGTTTTCTTTCTTGACATCAACTAAAGGTGTTGAACGTTCGTCCGAAGAAGACAAATCTATTGGCGCGCAAGTAGGAGGTGATATTGCCATTACATCATCATCTGCATCGCTGTGATGGGCAGGTGGTGGTTGAGGGATTGACAGTAACAGTCCAGTGTCATCTCCCACCAGGGATCGCCTCGCCATTGCTTTACCAAGACGAGCTCTTCGGGGCGCTACTGTCGGTGGTTGCGGAGCGCAAGCTCCAGCGGAGCCACGGGCGGGTGACGGAGGGCCTAAAGCCTCAACCGGGCCGGGAATGTCACCCGCCAGACGTAGGTTTTCCCGCACATCGTAAAGTTCACGTTTAGGAGAAGCGCCTCCAATTGCTGGTAAAGGACAAGGATGAGGCGCGTCCGCTGCTGCTGGTGGTTCTTGTTCTAGCGGTGGATCCTGGAAATATAAACCAGTTTATTAGGAGATGTGAAACAATTTGAATCTCTATACTTGTACATACATATCTTGCAAGCTTTCTACGTACTTTCCCGCTACCGTGTGTATCTGCAACGGTGTCCAGTGCGCACGCTCGCACCTTCGCTCTGAAGGCGCCCCCGGGCGGCGCTATTGCTGAAGTTATGTCGGCTGGGCCGCCACCGGTCGGGGGTTTACCAGTAGCCGGCCCAATAAGGACGTTTTTTGGAAACGGATTTAAAGGGCAGGGGCATCCGCGAAATTCTGAAAATAGGCAAGCAGAAATTTTATAAACAATTTCTACAAAGTGAAACATAATAAGTACGGGTATGTTGGGATAGGTAATGAATGCTCACCATATGGTATCCTTTGAGGCGAATGCTGATAACAATTGCCGTAATATTGTGGTGGAGGATACGGCTCGCTGCCAACGCCTACCATCTAAAACAAATGCGTGCTTTAAATGATGATATCACTATGGTGTGAATCGTTACAACATACAGTATAGTGAAGTTCGTTTTCAAAGGTCAAAAATAGTGTCACCAAATGTAATCATGAAATCGTTAGCTTAAAATTAATGCTATTCAATTAATCTTGCTTCAAATAAAACACAAATTTAACCATTGATATAATAGGTACCTAAATTAACAAGTTACTTTATTTACCGGTGCATCGGGCTGTGGCGGCATGTGGTATGGTCCCGGAGGTCTGTAATACCGTCCGTAGCATAGGTCCGCGGGGTAATATGACGGCGGCCCGTACTGCTGTAGCACCTAGAACAATTTATAGATAAAACACTACAGAAGGAGGAACATTTATTTAAATAAACTAACGCGACCTAAATGCTAATTGAAACAAAATGTTGCTTTCCAATGTATAATTAATTAAATTTAATTAAATTAAAACAAAGTTTTATCCAGTTCCACAGAAAACAGAGTTTGAGAGCATTGGCGGCGATCCAAAATGTATAGTCGGTATCATTTGATGACAGACGAATGCTTTACGTAAACACCGTTTGTACAATGGACGTATGATATTATGGCACTATTAATTAAGTACAAAGAGAAACTCAACATTCTTATCTATTATTGTTATAACACAGGGCTATTTTGCCTATCTGTATATTTCAGAAAGGGTTACGGTAACATGGTTAGTTATTTAGCCATTGTATATTTGTATGTTTAGGGTAGTAATTTTGTTAGTGCCCTAAAGTGGAGTGTACTAAATTTATTAATTAGTCGAATTTAGACGAGTAAAAGGTAAAAAAATGAAAATAAAGTGTGATTGATAAAACAAAAAATAACGCCTAGCGTATGGTAACTTTGAAGTTCTTTATATATGATTGCAATTATCCATGGACATGCTCACAAAATCGGAGGTATAAATAGAAATAGGCAATAATGCATAACTTCAAACTATAGTATCCATCAATATACCAGAGATCCACGCCAATTATCTGGTCTTAAAGTAGAGAATTCTCTGTACTAAATTCACTCCAGGATTCTATCCAAAATGCAGTCACCGAATTGGTCTCTTTCTCTAGCGGCCATGGTGTTAAACGTTGAGCCGCCTCTACCTATTTGCCAAGTTTTATTGAAATCGGTTACCGGAAAGTGCGCGGAACCGGATTCATCTCCTAATTTGCGAGGTGAACTAGAGGTGGAATATTTTCTTCAAATTTAAACGGAAAAAATCAGCGAAATCGGTTCACAAATGTCGGAGTTATCGCGTAACATACACGAAAAAAAGTTGAAATGAGAACCTCCTTTTTTGAAGTCGGTTAAAAAGACAGCAATATAATAAATTATATTATTAAGCACATAGGTACCAAGTTTGGTATTAGTTTTATTTATTACATGTCCTTTAATCAAAGTGAATCTTCGCATTATTTGTTGGAAAATTCTCTTTCAATTTTATTGGCTACATTTGTAACTACACAGGACAATAGAAATAACTTAGGACCTTATGCGCATGTAAAGCATAGAATCTCAAATAAACCTCGTGCTATTTAGTATGATAAATTATTATATCTTTTCGCAATTACTATTATGCGAATACGCTTAAAATGCGATTAGAAACATATTTGTGTATTTTGTCCTTTATACAATAAATAAATAAAAAAAAAGAAGTTATTTTTAAACAGGGCCGAATTTAAACAAATATCCGACTTAATTGCCGCCCACTTTTAGAAGTGAATCAGAAAATAATTTACTGGTAATTTAAATTACAAGGTTTAATAAAACAACTAAAATTGACGTTAACATATAATCAACAACATATTTTCTAAATATTACTGTTAATGATACACCTATAGAGTTAAATATGCAAGCTCTTGCGGTCGACGATGCCATAATTAAGTAAGCTGCTTTACTTTACTTTCTTTTATATTTCTACTGAAGTAAAAAATATCTAATATCATTTATTTACACTTATATATACGAGTATACTTCGCATGTAGCCTACAGACAGAGAAAAAAAAGTAACAAGAAAGGTCACTCTCCGCCCCTCCCTAGCTTTAGATACTGCACCGCACCCCGCATATTGACGGAACACGGAACAAGGTTGTCAGCGAGCCGTCGCTAAGAACAACTTTCACGTTTAAACAGTTTAAATTTATCTACTACGAACGCACGTTACTATATAATGGTCGCGAATTGTGCCATGTACGACTTTTTATCTTCATCTATATAAATGAGATAAAGGGGAGTTTCTTTCGTTATGTTTAAACAGTTTAAATTTATTTATTACGAACGTACTTTACTATATGATGGTCGTAAATTGTGTCATGTAAAGCTGTTTATCTTCATTTATTTAAATAAGACAAAGAGAAGTTTCTTTCGTTAAAAAAACTTTTTATTACATATCGAATTTTCAATACATATAATGTGATTTCATAATAGATACATTCGTTTGTTTAATATGCCGCTCTTACAAAATCTCTGCGCACGGTAAATCAAGAGAATAAATAGCACGACTAAGTCATGGGTAACCCAATCACTTAACGCACACATTTACGCGTGTACAGATAGCGCTCCTTTTTCAAAATTGTGTAACACAAATAGATAAATAAATGGATAGATACGAGCCAAAAATCAGGTCGCGCGTCTTCCGGAGAATTCGCGCGCAAACTAGGGAATTCCCACAACTACCGTATCGTATCTAGTTTGTACGTTACATAATAGACATAAATAAAGTTATTTTCGAACAGAACATAAAGATAATTAAGCTATGTACAATTTCGATACAATAATTCGCTTCCTTTCCGTGGCGATATGGGCTACAGGCCAAATTGGCCCTTATTCCTTAAACAGACCTAGGGTTGCCTACATTTAAAAAAAATATCATTATAAACAACTTCCTGTATAACAAACTACTAACTGAAACACAAATAATTCGCAACAAAGCATATTCTTTTGGAAAATATATAATGTCAAGACGTTTATACGAGGACTGGACAGTCTTTAATCTAAGGTTTCCTACAGAAAGGCTTATCGAATCTATTACAAATCGTTTGCAATGTCGCTGAGGTAATTGCTTCCATTTTTCTAAAGTATCGGTTAAGTGGTTAAGTAACTATTTCTACACCGTTACGTAAATTTGATCAAAGAAAATATTCAAATGTTTCTCTAACTCGATTGGGCGTTATGAACGCAACAACTGTCAGAAGTGAAGATCGCTGATCTGTAGCCGACCCTGGGGATTATGGCAAATTATAATTGAATGTTCTGTAGTGGTCACTTACAGGTGGATGCGGGGTGTGGTAGTGTGGCGGGGTGTGGTATCTGGTCAACGCCCGCTCTGCTTCTGGTCCGCCTTCTTTGATCAGCGGTCCGGCCGGCTGGTAATATCCTGTAGACAATAGAAAATACTCCATTCGTTATTTGTTTCTAATAAAAAATAGGAAAGAGAAAGACAAATAAAATATTTAGTGACATTGTCTCTTCTTTTTAATAATTCTTTATTTTAATTAACTATATCTATGTACTAGTGTACTTTTAATTCAGTTTGATTCGCAACTGTTTCGCAACTGTTTTCGCAAGGCTGTCAACAAAAAAATCCTCATAAAAAGGGTATTATAACTATAACATATATCGTCGCCTTACTTTCTCAAACTCCTATCTTAAAGCACAAAGTTACTGAAATGCATTGTATTTCACATCACATTTGCATCATATTCACACACTGGCTTTTACCTATTCTTAAAGTAATGCATCCAAATTAGCACCCTTGATAAGAAATTTAAAATAAATAGAAAGTTTTGCCATTTCCTGAATAATCACTCTGTATAAGATACGAGTTTGAGAATGTAAGGCATCGATATTGTCATTTTTGGTAATAAACAGCTTTGAATGTTCAAAGAAAAATCCTTTCGGAACTGATTGTGAAATGGATGAAAGTAAATATTACAAAATAAAACACAGAAAAAAAGGAATGTTCACAATTTAAAAATAAGTTAGGTACTGCTTTTACGGAAAGTCGTGAAAAGAAATAAGGCGGCAATACAGAAAAAGTTCATAGCGCGAGAAACGTACAAAAACAGCTGATGTTCCCACCGAGAACGCTAACCAAACAAGGCGTTTGCTAATTAAATAAAAAAGAAATTAAAAATATTTATGTTGTCGACAACAGCTGTCAAGGATGTGGTCAGCCACAAATCGCGATACGGTGACGAGAACCTAATAATGGGCTTTGTTGTGAAGTAGTTAGATACAATAAGAAGTTACATACGTACTTGTTATACAATATTAAAATACTTGTAAACTGGTATTCTTGTTACATAGGGGAATTATGTTCTTATTCACATTCTACCACAGACCGAATGGCCGATACAGTATCAATCAGTACCAATCTCTTTCATAGCAACTCTTTTCTAATTATGCATATTTTTTCGAATTGTGTTAGGGCCTAGCTGTAGTCTCATAAGGAGAATCTTGTAATTCTCTATTCTTGCGTTCTCCTGATGCTACTTGTAGCATCTTTATATTTTTTTAAATGCTTCAAATTATAATACACAAATTAGTCGTGTAATAAATTAGTTAGCCATTAAACCGTGCGCAGCGCTAGTGTGCCTATATACCGTTATCGAGAGTAGAGTTGCGAAGGCGGTAGGCGGCCTTAATTCGGACGTACACTCCAATGTGACGCCTCTCACTGTGCGTATCATAGTTCGATTTGTAGTTCATAGTTTGATCGGTTTCGAATAATTGTAAAAAGAAATTAAATATACAGTCACAAATGAAGTAAATCAATAATTTTCAACAATTAACGTGCGTACAAATGCGGTAGTTACGAACTTTGGTAGCTAAATATTAGTATTTAACATAAGTTTAATTTTTAACAAATTACTAAAGTATGTTGGAGAAAACAGAAATTCAGCATACTGAAATATCGTTAACAAGTGGTAGGTATCGTAAGAATGTGTCACAATTGCCGCCCATAAACTAAAACACATAAACATTACACACTCTAGCCACTGTAAAGAGTAAAAAAATCACAATTTGCGTTGCAAAGGGCCTAAGGAAGCAGGCAGTTTGCCTTGAGCCCACAAGACAGCTGCGTTGACCAAGGGGGCTATTTCTGACCACTTTTTGCACTTATTTATTTGTTTACCGGTTTTATTGTGATCTTACGGGATGAGTTGCTACGCTAAGATACTTCTGACTTTAGTACGGAAAAGCTTTTAACGATCAATTTTCTCAACTAATTGGCATACTCTCCCTTTATCGTCAAATAGGAGTTCAATTGGGATATTAAAACTTTTTGGAGTGTTGCAAAATCCACCTGTCATAATAGCATAAACATAAGAGAAGAAAGTATTTAAATGCAGTATTAAATTTTTTTAAATGAAGAAATTGTTGAAGATTTGGCTTGATGGATTTATTTTGATGCTGTAAAACCAATATTGAAACAAAAAGTTTGTTGTGATGCAAAAAAATTATCTGTTATTCTTGTGTGAGAAAAAAATGGCGGGTTTTTAATTTTTAGTTTAAAATAATTATGACGTTTTGAGTTTCTTAAATATTTGTTACTTATTTAAACCGATGGCTCTGTAGCCAGCGATAGCTAAATAAATTAATAAAATATTCTTGTGAGACGTTCAAAATATTATACTTGAAATGCAATGGTAATGTTGCATAATGTTAAATAAATATATGGTAATGTTGAATTAAGACGGCAGAGAATGATGTAGGTACGGAGAAAAAATAACAGATAAGTAAAAATGTAAAAAGAGTCAATTAAGAATCTATTGAAGCAGTGTGCATAATGATAAGCCACTAATCGGTGAACAAACACGGCGTGGCGAACCGGTTAAGCTAACCGATCAATTAGCGACACCGAGCAGGCAATTAAGTTCGCCGCACACCGCACGCAAAAAGCGCGCAAGTTTGTGCTCAGACCGCCTCAGGCATTTGGAATTTTATTAAGTATTTTAAAGATGCAGTTGGAATTGTGATTTAGTTCGATATTTTGTCGGATTTAATTTGAAATCTATTTATTTTCACCTTGCTTTTACACAGGTACATAATATTATTTAATGAATTGTATACATATTTCACGGATATTTTTGTAGTAGCCAGTTGATTTCATAGTTTCTCGATATTGATATTTTTTGTTATTCAAATTTAAAAAAGCAGTTAAACGCTCTTTATCTTTTACTTTTTAAATTTTAGTTGTGGACGAATCTAACTTCCTTGGCTCTTTGGAAAAGGAAGGACATTACTAATTTTATTCATAAAGAATACTTAGAGAAATTCCGTCTTATTCGGGCTTAGGTCCCAAAAGGAATCAAAAGTCAAAATTTCATGATATTAAGTTTAGGAGTTTCCGCTGTGTGTAGATATGTTACTCAGGACTTGTTCTTTTGTGGATAGGTAGGTATGTTTTGATAAGTTCTTATTCCTAATGTCATTATATTACTAAAGTAATTACATAGGAAAAGAAACTATTTCTTTGTTCTTAATCACGTAGGTTTTGTTTTTCAAACAAATCAACGTTTCGGGCATTTTGCAGGTACTATGGTCACGGCTAACTAAAGCGATCAAGTCATCAACCAGTGATGTCGATTGATGCAAATCACCCAATTTTTCACTACAGATTATACCTTATTTTTAATTTAACAACAATTCAATTTACGTTATACATACGTTTTGCAAAATATTATATTTTAACAATAATAGTTTAAATTCCTGTATCGTCCCTTAGACAACACTTACACAACACGGCTGAAATCGAAAATAGGAGGTTTTGACTTTTTGAAATGCTCAAGTCACAATAAAACTAGAATATCAATAAATTTAATATAACCAATATATACAACTATTGATATCCATAAATGGAGTTATTACACAACAGCTTAAAAATCTTGTATACAATAACAGGAATCACGCAGTTTTTTCACTCTCCTTTAAAATTGCTCGGGCATCTCCTTTAAAATTATTTGGGCGGCGTTGTTTGCCAAGAGACGATATGTAACAATCTGCTAAAAAAAAATTAATGACAGATAGTTTTTGTCCTTTAATTAAATGAGATATTTCCTTTTCTATTGGCGGCATGTTAACGCCTTTTATAAAAATGAAGTCCGCACATTGCGGCCATAAAACGTTCAATCGCGTTGTACACCTGGCAACACTTGAGATATCTCGATGAGATGATCGTGAACCGGATCGAGTTATCGAGCAATTTGAACACATTAAACGCTAAGGGAACATTTCATGTTAGTCGTAAAAAGAAGGAAATGAGGATTAAAACTGACAGATAACATTTAAAAAATATCAATTGTTAGTTTCTCGAGCTATTTTTAACCGACTTCAAAAAAAGAAAGAGGTTCTCAATTATTTCTTTATTTCTTAAATTAAAAAAAATACACAATAATTTATTTTTACAATGAACTTGTGCAGGTACATTGCAATTTAGTTGCGACAAAGAACCAGGTAACACAACTCAATTGTAGCGTGTATCGCGTACAGAGAGTTTCCTACGACTCCTGCACTAGGCAAAGCCTGTCTCGCATTCGCATTTTGTATGTATGTTACGCGGTAACAGCATTTCGTAACCGATTTTGATGATTCTTTTTTATTGGAAAGAGGGTACCTCAGTAGTGGTCCGATTTAAATTTGAAGAATATATTCCACCTGGAAGGGTGGCAAACTAGGGGATGAATCAGGTTTCGCGCACTTTCCGGTAACCTATTTCAATAAAATTTGGCAAATAGACGTAATTCCACGAACTTCTGAGGTTGGTTTTTTTAGTACTCTGTACTGAGATTATCTAGTATATTTATGGAAAGGACTACATTAAAAATCATGACAGTGACTCTTTGTTTTATAGTGCCAATGATATATCTTTGTTTCGCCGTAAATTCTAACCAGGCCCCTGGTTAAAATCTCTGGAAGCACGAAATCCGTTTCCAAGTTCTCCCACTCCGGATGACGTGCAGACTTGTGTTTCCATCGGGACTAGAACTAAGAATGTATGACAACGCGATTTGACAGTTTCGGACGGGCACGTCTTTTCGCAGTAGAAAAACTGCCGTAACTACGGATTTCGTGCTTCGAGAGTAGAGCCCCACCATTGGGCCAATACGGTAGACAGGCAATTGTTCACCGTGTCTCCTTAGTGGAAATTCAAAGAGTTGATGTTGTACTACAATCCCATGCCTGGTCAATTACGTGAATTAATTAATTGATATGCTTACTTAAATTGTGAAGCAAATATTTTCAAATCTCGTTTATCCTAGTTTATATCTCAATTAAATTCTAAATTTACTACACTGCTAAAAATGTAAATGGATACAAAATGATAATAAATAAATAATAATAATAATGACGGTAGATACTGAATTTAATACACTACGAAATTTGAAAACTCGCGAGATATTCTTAGAGATGAAATCACATATTTTCGACATGACTGGTGACATTACAGGCACATGGGACTAACTTATGTCTCAAGGTGACGGGCGTAGTAGCAGTGCCCTTCAGATCTTTGCGATTTAAAGCTCTGAGTGGAACTGCAACTGTTATGGATAGACGTGTAGCTTACCATCAGGCGCACGACTTGTTCATCCTATCACTTAATATCATAAAAAAAAGAACGATAATAATACTCCGTCGTTCGTCCGTTGGTTCGTTCCGTGGCTAATTGGTATAGCGTCTGACACGGTATGCAAGAAGACGTCGGTTCGAATCCGACCGGATCGTAGGATTTTTTTCTGAGTGTTCGATCTTTGTATTAATAATTATAACAAACTAGTGGAGTAATTTCACAAAAAGAATTGAATATTAATTCAATAATAATTTAATTGATAATAATACTGTTAATGTTATTATCTCTCACAATGGACACTTTATTAATCCAACAATTTCCAATTTATACAAGTTTGTAAGAATTGAAGTGAGAAGCGAGGTCGGCAGATACCGACGTCTCTAGAGTCCTTGACCAACTTCAGGAAAGTTCAAACAATGAAACGTAGTCTTTGAAAGGAATAAAAATCAGCTTTCGTGTAAAAGAAAATTTACGTCAGAGAGTACTTACTTTACATTTGCTTTCAAGCAATTTTTTGCGTTCCGTTATTATATCATTTTCAATTTTCTTTGATCAGAGGACGTAACTGTCTCGTTAGTTTATTGTCTAACTTAATATTTTTTATTTGTAACAGTTACGTGATAATCGACTGTCGAAAATATGGCATCATTTAACACGTTTTATGTGCTCCTTTTGTGAATAAAGTGCTCGTTTACATCGCAACTCACAAGTCTATTTACAGAGCTAAACAAGTAATAAAATAATAAAAGTTATATTATATTAATAAGAGAAGTTGAACGAAAAAAAATTTTGGAGGTAATTTTTAAATTACCTCCAAAATTAAATAAAAATAAAACTACAAATAAAACTATTTATAGTTAGGCTTAACCTTTTTTTCCTACCCATCGTCATAGTATTAATTCATATTCATCGTCAAATTATATTAACAACTTCTTCATCAGAATCAGAGAAAAATACACCGAAACGGCTCGTACTTTCTTACGGTAGTAGTAGCGATTATTTTGCAACCTGTACTTTAGAGAAGATGAGCCTTACTTGAAGAGCAATTTTTCGAAAGCGAATTTGTAACGGTAGTGCTGTGTGCTGCACATTATGGAATCACGATATGTAGACGTGTGGTGTGACCAATCCCAGTAATGACATGATGTATTTTTAAGAAAAAAAAAAACGCTTAAAAGCTATTGAATGTAGGATTCTGTATCGGACACGGTTGGAAATTTGAACTGCCGCTACGCGAGTTTATTCACACTATTTTGATAGACCGTGACGCGAATCACATGCCAATTTCGATACTGGGTGAAATAATTGTGGAATTTACAATGCTACGAGTTATTGAGGTGTATATTTAAATATCAGGTATTTTGAGGTTTGATACATTTTATGTAACGTTTGGATGATTAGATATTTCAGGGAACGGTACGTTGGTAAAGTTGTTACTGTAAGAACTATAATTCGCACATGACGAAGTTTTAAATAAATAAATCAATACATTCAAATAAATTCCAACTAAATGGAATTTAAACAGCCGATTGGTGGATATTTTGCCGGTTTAGACTTAACCGTTTAATTGAGGCTTAAGTGGTAGTTACTAACCAGTTTACCAGGAATAAGTCTATTTGATTGTATAGGTAGTGTCTTTTAGGTACTCACATAAATTCAGTAAGATTCTGAAATAGATAATCGATTTAAAGTAGTTCGAACGCTATTCAATTTTTTTAACGCTCTTCGTTTTTTTACGTCATGCAAGACTGCTATGTTACTTACGAAACGAATTCTTCTTCGTCTTAAAAAGTAACATTCATAAAGCATGATACGGATGGAGTCAGTACGATTGAATGAGTGCAGTGATGAGCGTTCAGGCTGTGACTTTTGTAGTAGGTAATTGGTTTTTTCTAACGGACGCGAGAGACGTAATTCCCACGGGCCCTCAACCGAGACAATCGAACTCACTGCCACCACTGGCAGTCTAGAAAGTGTTTATTTTGTACCTTTACGAGCCAACTATAGGATTTAATTGCACTCGCATGGTTAAGGCTTGGAACTATCTAAACAAAGGAGTAAAATGTAAAGTTGTTTTCAAAGGAAAATTATGGTCTTTTTCTTTTAAAATCTAGAATATTGTTAGCTAGTCAGAAATGCCTAAGTGAAATATGTAGTACTTAGGATATCCGTAATTTTAGTATTCCTAGCAAAGGTCTATATTTTATGAGTGCATTGTCAGGTGTGTCGTGGCATCGCGATCTCGTGCGATACTTCTGCTTGTAGAATACAAATGTAACGCATTGTCTTCGGTCACGTTTGAACCGAGCGTTTGCGGTTAACATTTGTTAAAAATACGATCAATGAAATGAAGTACTCTTTGTCCCTCTTATTTAAAAAAACGTATAGTTCTGAGTCTTCATAAAACTTTGAGGCATTAAGGTACAGTAGAGCTCCTTGTGAAAGAGTTCGTCCAGGGAAGTACTGCCACCTTACTATTTCTACCGCCAAACAGTAATGTCAGCATTACTCTGTTACAGTTTTGAAGGGTAAGGGTGCTGGTGAAATCACAGGCACATAGGACTTGTCAACTTATGCCTTAGGGTGACGGGCGCATTGGCCTTTCAGATCTTTGCGATTTAAAGCTTTGAGTGGCACTGCAACTGTTATGAACAGGCGTATAGCTTACCATCAGGCGCACGACTTTTTCGTTCCGTCATTTGATATTATAAAAAAAGAAAAAGTTTAAAGTGTCGTTGCTTGTATATCTAAATGAAGTTATTCTCACATAGAACGATTACCTAACGTAAAATCGACTAGTCCAAGCATAGAAATAAACGGAGAAAAGTTAGACCTTGTTAATAAAGCAGTCTTCTTGGGAGTGACCTTAGATAGTAAACTTCAGTGGTTTCCACATATATCGTCCCTGGCCAGCAGATTAAGCTCCGCTGCTTACGCAGTCCGCAGAATACGTGAGCTTACCGATGTTAGTACTGCTAGACTAGTTTACTTCAGTTACTTCCATAGTATAATGTCCTACGGGATTCTCATGTGGGGTAAAGCGGCAGATATTCAAACCATATTTGTATTGCAAAAACTAGCGATTCGTTCTGTGTACCGTCTAGGCTCTCGGGTATCTCTCAGAGAAAAGTTTAAGGAGACTGGTATCATGACTGTGGCATCACAGTACATTTACTGAAATATTTTATATGCCCGTAAAAATATACATAATTTCAATAAGAAAGAAGATATCCATAATATTAACCTTAGAGCTAAGTCCAAACTCATGGTACCACGATTTCGTTTAACCAAGGTAAACAATTCTTTTATGGGGAACTGTATACGTTTTTACAATAAGATTCCGGGGCACATATTAAGTTTATCATTTCCTAAGTTTAAAAACTACATTAAAAATATTTTGATCGAAAAATCATATTACAAAATTGAAGACTACGTGTTAGATAAAGATGACATGGCTCCAGAATCCACACAAATTTGATTCAAAGTGTATTCCGTACCATTTAAGTTTATTTGAAAAGAGCAATCCCTAGAGTTTCTTGCTCGTTCTTCTCAGGGAGGTCAGCGTAGTGAACGAGCAGTAGCTTAAATGTGACGTTTTCAAGTGTAAATTTATTTTACCTATGGAATAAATGATCTTTGACTTTGACTTTGAACAACTCGATTAACCGACAGAAAAAAAAAAACAGATAAAAAAGTCGTGAACGAACACTACTTTTTTGACGTTATGACGGCAGATGATTGTGACAATGGGAAGAGTTGTCCGACGACAAATAAAATGTCACGATAAAAATCTGACGACATACATAATAATCGAAGCTTCAAACGATTATGTCGTGCAAACGACAAGGTGAATGCAGCAACCTTTAAATTGTCGTCACGATCTAGTGGGAACAGCTGCTAGACACGATAGTCGTTCAACGATAAAATAAACTTCCACGACACAGTCGCGACAGTTAGTCGTGATATGGGAACAGGCTAGACGCGACAGTCGTCCAACAATAAATAAAACGTTACGACGTAATGGGAACGCGCCCTTACATATTTCTGCCGCCAAACAGTAATGTGAGCATTACCGCGTTTCGGTTTTGGAGGGTAAGGGTAGGTACTAGTGAAATTAAACGCATATGGAACTTCTCAAGTTATGTCTCAGGGTGACGAGCTCAGTATCGGTGCCCCTCAGACCTATGTCATTTAAAGAACTGAGTGGCACTGCAACTGTTATGGACAGGCATGTCGCTTACCACCAGGCGCACGACTTGTTCATCCCGTCACTTGGTCGCATAAAAATAAAGAAAATATATTTTTAGTTAATATAAGCGTATAGATATACCTACAAAATTTCTACACCTAAAGCCAAGACGCTTACTTCAGAATTTCATGAATTAATAACACATAAAACCAATGCACATTACTTATGGCATCAAACGCTAGGTAGAAGACAACTGACAGGTACCAAAATGGGATCATTGAAGCTGTTCAAAGTTTGGTAAATTGTAGAGGCAATTTTCGGTTTTCGGATTGAGGTCGAGCAAGAATAGGCGAGATTCGGTCGTTGACCGCTATTATGACCTTAATAATTCCCTCGTAAAGAAGATTCGTGAAAGAGGGTAGGTTCATGCCCCGTTACGTTGTGCTAAAACGTAAACGGTATATCGTAGGCCGTGTTATTAATAGTAGTTGTTAATAAAAACTTGAAAGGTTATTGATTTGGCAGTTAGATCTATAAGTTCGATAAAATTACCATAAAAACGGTATTTTTTTTATAATACCAAGTGACGGCAAAAGCAAGTCGTGCGCATGGCGCACGCCTATACTCAACAGTTGCAGTGCCACTCAGAATTTTAAATCGCAAAGATTTTAGGGGCACTGCCACTGCGCCTGTTACCTTGACTGTAATTTCACCAGCTTACCTTTCTAAACCAGAACGCTGAAATGCTCACATTACTGCTTGGCTGTTGAAATAGGTACGGTGGCAGTACTTCCCTGGACTAACTCCATCACAAGGAGCTTTACTGCTGCTAAACAATTCGCTTATACATTGTTTTTCATTTGTCTTGTGTCGTTCTTGTATAGTTTACTCTTGTATCTGTCGTTTTTGCTTAGGTATGCGACTGCTTGTTAATTTTTAGTGTCTTTTTAATATATTTATTAGGGAGTCACCACACTTGTCGACATGGAATCGCATTAGGCCGGACATAAAAATCTTTACGTTCATGTAATAAGAACGAAAATGACGTTGTGTATTTCGCATCGGCGATTTGAGTGGGAGCGAAACGCGCAACGTCGTTTTCACTGTGTGAATAAATGTGGTGAGTCCCTTACTTGCTAAAGGTAGAATATATATGCAAAGGCTACTTCATGGCTCTACGTAGCAGTGGCGAGGCGTGAAAATTGTCAAAAACCGGAGCAAAACCAAAAGCACTTAACAAAAACTTCTTTTCCCGTTAAAAAGGCGTTTTGGCAACACATAAACTCAACACTTATTAGCATATAAGTTACTACATATTTATAGTTTAGATAGTTATTGTTTTGCACTGTTAAATTTAATGCCAAATGTAGTAAATTACTTTAAAAATTTAAAAACAAACTTTCTATACGCGACAGTGAAGCAAAATTTTGCGGTTTTAATTTTTAATTGTGCCGACTAATTATAATAACACGAATGCACATTTCTGTGTACTAACATCTACGTTCTTTACGTAAGTCCGAGTACATTTTTCGTCGCAACAAATGTATCTAACGCGTTAGGCGACTATCACACTGCACCGCGCCTTGTGACGGAGCGCGAGACGCAGCGCGCGCGTTGGCGGAGACGCAGATCTGCGTCAACGCGCGGTGTAATCTGCGCGGGGGCAGCAGTCTAGCGGTCCCGCGTCGGCAGCAGTCTAGTGGCCCCGCGTCACTTAAGGTACTCGCTTCGCAGTTGATCGCCCGTAGTGATTGTATATGTCGCCGAGATCCTTCTTTGACAAGAATGGTTAATAATACAGAACTCATTCAGGACGCTGCAGTTATACTGTCTATTTAGTTTTTGTTTACTCAAATAAAAAGACACCGAAGATATTTAATAAATCCCTATTACGAACCAGATCGATAAATGAATAATTTCAATTTCATATAAATATAAATTTATCGACATTAACATGTCCTTAAAAATCTGCGCGGTAGTGCGGAGTGCAGTGTCCGCGCGGGGCGCGGTAAATCCGCTCGCGCTGGAGAAGCGTTGTCGGTGTGCTCCACGGCGAGTGTTTTTCATACAAACTGAGGTACTTCAGTACAACTTTTATTTTATTACAAATAAAATGTTGTAATTTTCCTCGAATAGTAAAAAAAGCAGAGGTTCTTCTTCTTCAAAAGTGTGTTCTTCTGTGTTCTGTGTCGATCTAATTGTTGCTACTCATTTAACTGGTAGAGTTCGGTAACCTTCCGAAAATATAGCGGGAAAATAAGAGGACAATTCCACAAGACCGCGCAACCGCTTTAAAGCATTTTGTAGTTTATTGTTCCCATTGATATGGCAGATAGCGATACCAGAAGTATCAATTAACGTAAGGGATATTTTGTCGAAAGTGAGTTACATATATAATTGGATTCGGAAGTTCCCGCTCTATCGATTGGTATTATTAAAATTTAGGAATGTGTACTTTCAAATATAGCACGTCCCTTACATTAAAAAAATAGGAAATGAAACTATTTTTCCGGATTTAAATCGCGTAGGTATATTTGTTTTTTCAAACAAACCGACGTTTCGGGCCCTTTACAGGTCCCATGGTCATGGGACCGTCATCAACCGTAATAAAAAATAGTTTCATTTCCTATGTGTAACAATCGCGGAAACCTAAGAACTCGATTAAAAAAATATGTTTGCTAATATTTTATGTGTAAACCGTCGAGCATAGCATAAGCAGTAAGAGAAATAGAAAAATATACGTAATTCTATTGTAAAGGATCGTTTACAATAGAATTACGTATAATTTTCTATTCACCTTCATGCTTACACTATGCTCGACGGTTCACACATAAAATATTAGTAACGTAAGGCACAACTAAACTTCTTTTTTTTAATGTAAGGGACATGTTATATTTCAACCCACTGGGCATTCCTAAATCCTAAGAAACTTTCAATCTTTCAAACCAGCAGACAGTAAAAAGTTATAGACAGATTTAAAAAAATAAAATCGTTTTTTGGCTTTCCTGGAAAACCGTGGTTTGTCCCTTACATTAATTGGTACTTCGATCTATAGGTATCGATGTAATGTAGATGTTTTTAATAATTACGCACAACAACGACAACTTTTTATAAAAGGATATTTATATTTTTCCGAGTCTCTTGGAACTTTCGTAAAAATTTTTATAAATTAAACTACTTTTATACTTTTTTAAATCTCAATCCCTTACATTTATTTTTTTTTCAAACAAACCAGCTTTGCAGAAACAAAGACCATGTCACATTCAGCCGTAATAACTTTTGTAATGTAACTGCCTCCGTGGCCGAACGGTTAACAAGGTGGACTGCCATGCAGAGGCCTCGAGTTCGATTCCGAGCCGGGAAAAAAAATTTTATGGCTTACATTTATTTCTCTTGTGACTTTGGGTGTAATTTGTGATTGTCTATGTGTCTGTCCATGGGACTCGCGATACAGGGTTTCCCTAGTGCGCGGTTATGAGTGTGTAAAAAAAAGAGGATGCTTTGCATTCATATTAGACATAACTCGTTGGTGGCTTTACCATCTCAGTCAGCCGTAAAAGCTCCGAAATGTTGGTTTGAAGAAATAAATATAGGCGATTTGAATTCCTAAAATTTATCGTTTCATTTCCAATTGCAAAAACCTGAGAATTCAATATTTTCCATCACATTTTTGACTCGCGTAATATTAAAACTACATAATGTAACAGTCAATCGACAAACCATATTCTTACGCTTTACTTTCTAGATCGTGTCTACTAATCGCGTCATTGAGTTTTAATAAATAATATCAAAATATATCATAAATAATATCATAATAACACACGTAAAATTCTTTGAGAAATTCACGAAAAGTTAACTCTTAAATTTCGATGAAATAATCATCCGACATAGAACGTCTTTTCTTTTTAACTTCACTAACGAGTTCAAAACCTTTTAAGAAAAATCATGATCAACGAACTCCTCACACTGAATGAACACCGAAATAACAGAGATATGTTAGTCTCTGAAAATACCTCAGGCAAAAGTTTCGTACTTATTAATTAATGTAAAATCTTAGAAAATATTATAAATACTCCATAAAGAACTGTGTAGAATGTACTCATACTGCAACATTGGCAATCATAGGTAAAGATGTGAGGACGTGTTAGAGTCTAGTGAGGAAAAAATTGGTACGTAGATTCGCGAGGTCATCGCCCCAGCGGTTAGACGGCCCAAATGTTTTTATTGCGGCTTTTTGTCGCGTTCGCGTGCGTTACCCTCGCTTTGTTTGAGCTATTCTACAACTGGTAGTTGATCTCTGATAGATACCTTTATGAATATGTAGAAATGATAAAATT
The DNA here is from genome assembly GCF_003589595.1 of Hyposmocoma kahamanoa. NCBI lineage: Eukaryota > Metazoa > Arthropoda > Insecta > Lepidoptera > Cosmopterigidae > Hyposmocoma > Hyposmocoma kahamanoa. The sequence continues at coordinate 2,102,684 of NW_020654972.1, read as the reverse complement.
ATAACGTAAATTATATTAGATGCATTTATTTATTTTCTTATATTTTAGTTGGGGTGGAGTCGAATCCCAAAATCTCCAACGCTGCAGAAAAGTGGCCTTCTTATCGGATTTCTATTAGATACAATTCGGAGAACGTGCGCAGGAACTTTTCATTCAGTTTCACCTTCCCCGTACCTGCTTTGGTCGACTAGAAAATACTGGAACGTTCCACCCATCCTTAAATTTTATTTATTACATTTATAACTTATGTTTATATTATTTTAGTAGCAGTAAAGCTCATTGCGAAAGAGTTCGTCCAGGGAAGTACTTGCCGTTTTACTTATTTCTGCAACCAAGCAGTAATGTGAGCATTTCTGCGTTCCTGTTTTGAACGGTAAGTGCTGGTGCAATTACAGGCACATGGGACTTGTCAACTTATGTCTCAGGGTGACGGACGCCCTGAGTGGCACTGCAACTGCTATGGACATGTATCGCTTACCACTAGGTATGGTAGGTCGCTTTACTTGGTATCATAAAAAAATGAAAATTATAGAATAGGTTAATTTTTTTCTAATACTTTTTTATTTCAACGATATCATTCAGAGATCTAATTATATTGGCAATAATATAGTCACTTATTCATACTTCTGGATGAGGGATCACTTCGTACAAATTATTATCCAGTCATCACTATTAATAATAAATAATTTGGCAGCACGCCAATTAGCGAACATGTGTTACGAAAACAAATTACGTGCGAAAAATTTGGGCATCATTTACAATAAGTTAAGTATCTCTTTAAAACTTACATTGTCTGCAATGCGATTGAAATAAACACGCATTTTAATTGTTTCCTTGTAACATGTTCTGAGCCTATCACGCACAATGATTGCAGGCACCATTTTAAGGACTGAATTTAATCATGTTGTGATTGATTCAATCGAGTATCTTGTTAGGCTAGTTTGATTTAAGGCCTTCCTTCCTTGTCCTAACTAACGCATTTGCATTCTGGTAACTTTCGAGATATGGGCACCTAAAGCTTGTTTTTTTCTGTTAAAAATGTCAATTAAGATGATTTTGTTTAGCGATAAAACTAAAAAAGATATTTAAAATAATCTCACTACATTACAGAGTACTCAAAAACCGACCTTAAAAGTCATTCATCTCCTAGTTTGCCACGCTCTTGGGGTACCCTCTTTCCAACAAAAAAGAAGCATCAAAATCGGTTCACAAATCACGATTTATCGTGTAACACACACAAAAAAAACATACAGTCGAATTGAAAACCTCCTACTTTTTTCATGTCGGTTAAAAACCGCTTATTGGAGGGTTAACAAAACGAGATCTACCATTTCGTTAAATCCAGATATAATAACTCAATTTCGCTAAAAAGTCGATTAAATTAGTTATGATAAGGAAGGCAGAATGATAATTTTTACACTCCAGTTCTAGGAAAATTATAGTGAGATATCTTATATGTCTAAAATAAAAAAAAAAAGATTGCGAAAGCTTGTATTTCTCTGGGATTCACTATTTATAAAGCAGACTCATTTGTGAGACGAAAGCAAATGCTATTAGATATTATGTGTAGAAGGTACTGCAGAAATAGCATACCAGTCTGTCTGTTATTGCAAGAAAATATCTAATACAGATTCAAATTCATATAACGTTTGTCTTACCTACCGTTTTTAATACAGTATTCAGCTACTCTACGTTATCAGAGACACTTAATTTTATATTAGCATGTAATGATGTCATTGTGACGTTATCACTGTATATATCTTATCGTGATCGCTATGACACCGTCCTTAGTCATTCACTTACTTGTTTTTTATAATGGAAAAAAGAATCATCCCCAACTCATGAAGAACTTTCTTTTTAAATAATAATGTGCCATTACCAACCACACCAATTGCCTGGTCCTAAAACTCCCTGTATTATGAGTACTTGAGCACCGAAATTGCCTCTGGGGCCCTACACCATAATACCCAAACCATACAACACATAGAACCATACAACACATAAACAATAGACTCTATTTGGAAAAGTTCATTTCCCAAATTGGTCCCACCGGGTTTCGAATCCGGAACCTCCTAACCCGCTAAACCGAGGTCGTCAGTTGTATTGATGAAAGATATTGTCAGAAGTAGTACTTAGCTGAGGTACGAGGAAGGCCGAAGTACGAGGAAGGCCGAGGTAAGGAAAGGATTTTTTTCTATAATCTGTCTTTTTTGAAAATGGAGTAAAATGACAGTTCATTGCGCGAAACTGTTCCTCGCTTTCAAGCAGCTACTGATTGTAGTCGATAAAATATTATATCGACTGTCGGCTGAATGTTAGTTAAGCTTATAATATAAATAGCCGAATTTGTTTTGTTTGAACCACCATATAGGCCCTTGATTCGTCTGCAACTGCTGGGCACAAATTAATTTGTATTGTTAATTTTTGAAAATTTATACTTACATATACTAAATTTAGAAGTACGTCTATAACGAATACAAATAGGAGACATTTAAGTTTTTCATTGGAATTTAATATAAATACATATTCAAATCTGTCTGTCGTTATTAAAATGTGTATGACTAAAAGTTGATTTCGACACTAACAGACCAACTGTCAAAATAAGAATAAAGAATACAATAACGCAATTAGTAATCATTAAAACGGCATAACATTCACAATTCAGATATGTTTGGCAAAATTTTACCAACTTTCACAATTTACCGATAAAACTGTCGACAACAACTACACGTCTATTTAAAATTTTACGAAAACTGGTAAAATATTTTCAAATAAGACAAACTATACATACATTAATGAGATATGAGATACTAAGATACTACGTAGTTTTCTTGAACTAAACAATGTGAAATAACTGTACAGATCAAGATAGCCGTCGTTGTAAACAGCCGTTAGGTAGCATTAGCAATGTTAGTTTAGTTGAATAAGATTGCCATTGTTTTTTATAATAACGAGACATATTGACCCTGCGATTGCTTTGTAAAGAAAAGAAGAATCAATGGATAAAAAGAAAAGTGTTTCTGCACACGACTGTTTATATCAATCGTGATATAATAATATTGCACGAGGAAGCCATTGATGCGTTCAATGCACGCGAAGAATAGACTCGCGCGGAATTGAATTAGTTTCAAAAGTATAGAGACCGAAGTCCTAAGGGAATAAATTGGATTCAAACTGTTAAAGAGTAAGAAGGGTATGGATACTGCCTGACTTAATATCATTATCAACAGCCCATACGTCCATCTGTTGGGCAGGAGCTTCCTCCAAGAAGAGGGCTTAAGCCATTCTCCACCAAGCTGGCCCAATGAGGATTGGGGACTTCACCTTTTAGGAAATAAAACTATTTTTTTCCGGATCTAAATGACGTATATTTGTTAACTGTGATCATGGGATCTGTAAAGGGCTGAAAACAAATATACGAAATTTAGATCATAATCATATCATTTATTGCTTTATGTGCAAAAGGTCTTAAAGCTGCAATTAACTTAGGTACTTCACTATACTTATATTAATACTAATAGGTACACATAAATTCATGCCAAACTTAACTTACTATACTGTACACATAATGTCATGTACTTTTATTATCGAAGTACTCTTTTAGGTCATAGAAACAGTTCGAGAGCAAGTAACTTTTCAGAGCGTTTGCGAATATGTAATTATTTTTAATGTTTTTTATTCTAAAAGGTATTTTGTTATAGACTCTTATGCCCATATTGTGTGTACCCGAGCTAACAATTTCTAAATTTGTAAAAGAACCAATAAATTTGTTTCGCGGTCTCAAATTACGTACATAGGGATTATCACTTCCGTGTCCAAACAAGTGCCTGTATTTGCTTACAAACTTACCAAATTCAAATACATGTATTGATGTCAAAGTCAAGACGTTCAAACTAAAAAAATGTGGTCTACAAGTATCTGTTTCCGTTGTGTTTGCCAATATTCTCATGCATTTCTTCTGCAGAATAAAGAGGCTGGTAGCATGAGCACTATTACCTCACAAAATTATACCATAAGTTAGCCAAGCTTGCGCATAGGCGTAATATGCAGACAAAGCGGTTTTTAAATTTGTACATTTTACGTATAGAGCGTATATGAACCTAGATAATTTTCCAGACACCTTATCTACATGGCGTTTCCAATTAACTCCTGAGGCAATTTCTAATCCTAATAAATTACACGAATCTACGCATGTTATTTTACTATTTTCATATGACAAATCGATTTTCATTGGTGGTTTTTGACGTGGTTTTACTTGGATTAATTTAGTTTTCGTAAAGTTTAATATTAAATTGTGATCGGTTAACCAGTTTGTCATTTGTTTTAATGTAATATTTAATTTCTATTTTAATTCGTCATTATTATTGCATTGAAATATTGTAGTAATATCGTCTGCGTAAAGTATGGTTTTGTCATCTAAAAGTTTTGGCAAATCATTTATATATATTTAAAAAAGGATACAGCCCAAAACACTACCCTGTGGTATTGAATTTTTTACTACTTTTTTCTGTGATCTGCAAACTGTTAAATATTTTTTACAAAAATCGTAGTGTTCTATATCTACGAATTGTTCTCGATTCTGCAAGTATGAGAAAAACCATTTGTGGGCTAATCCGCGTACACCAATACCGTGCAATTTTTTTAAAAGAATTTCATGGGACACTCTATCATATGCTTTGCTCATATCCAACAACAATACAACAGCATACTTGCGGTTATTAATTATATCTAAAGTTTCTTTGTTATATGTATATAGCGCATATATTGTTGATCTTTTGTTACGAAAACCATATTGATTGTCATCACATACATTAAATTTTTCACAAAATGAATTTAAACGCTTTGCCATTGCAGTTTCAAAAATTTTTGAGAATGTAGATAGAAGAGCTATTGGACGGAAACTATTTGGGTCATTTGCTAATCTAGATTTAGGCGCAGGTTTTATAATTGAGATTTCTAACAAGTCAGGAAAGGTAGCTTCAGAAAATGATTGGTTTACTAAGTGTGTTAAAGGTGCCGCAAGTTCATTTTTACATTGTTTTATTAACTTGGGGGGGAATTCATCACAGCCGAAACTTGATTTATTCTTCAGGTTTTTAATAATGTTTTTTATTTCATTTTGGTTTACAGGGCTTAAGTACATTGATTTACTCGAAAGGAATACGACAGGTCTACCCTTGGGACTATTATTCATTTCTGTAGTTCCAACTGCAACAAAGAACTCATTTAGGGTATTAGCAATTACGTCAGGATTTTCTATAGTTGTATCATTAATATTTAATTTAAAATTTTGTAGAATTCTCTTATTTACTTTATTTGTTCGCACTTTAATAATTTGCCACATGGTTTTTGTTTTATTTTTTGATACTTCCATTCTTTTAATGCAATATTGTCGTTTTGCCACTTTAACTTCCTTTTTTAGAACCTTTTTATAAAGTATTTATTCAGAACACTACTATCTATGTGCAAGAGTAATAATTTTAATAAACGCTTATTTTTACTTGATATTTTTAAATCGGTACTCAACCAAGGTTTAGATTTTTCCCTTCTTAGTTTTACCGCTTTTTTAGGAATACAGTGATCTAGTATCGTAACTAACTGTTTGTGAAATGCATTATAATTTTGGTTTATATTTTTGTTCTCTGTAACGATTCTACTCCAATTAATACACTGCACATGATACTTGAATAATGCTGTGTTTCTACGATTAAAACTTCTTTTCTTTGTGCATATGGCGTCATTTTGGTGTATATTACATTTTGGAATAGATATTAAGACACCTCTATGATCTGACATTCCCAATTCTTGAACATTGATTGTTATGTGTTCAGTGTTAAAGTTCGTAAACATAATATTTAAACATGTCGAACTAGTCCTTGTGATTCGTGTTGGTTCTTTCACATTTTGCACAAAATTATATGTCTTGAAGAGTTCAGTTATTCTTTTAGTTTGATTAGAATTATTCAAGAAATTAACATTAAGGTCTCCTCGTATTACTGCTTTTTTCTTACAATACTTAATTGCTACTAATTTCAACTGTTGTTCAAGTTGTACTTCAAACAAAGTATAGATCCGGAATACGCTCCAACTGCGCTAGGTGCCAATGCTCAGAGTACGTCCGTTAAACGTTTTAGGGTCAGTTGTTTTAAGCAGCGTAAGGTAGCCTGGTGAATCCTAGCACTCCCTTGCCTCGTCATTACCATCGCCACTACCGGGACCAGGAATAGCGGGGCGGTCGAAAACTGCCTTATGTTGCGCTGTCCATTGAGGATTGATACACGTAATCTCCACTCTGGGCATGCGGGTTGGAGATCGTAGGGCAAATATTGTATTTTGCGCTGCAGACGTTGCTGTTGGTCGGTAGTAGGTAAGTGCATTTAGCTGGCTAAACCGCCAGAATCGACCGGTGGCCAGAGCCTCCATACTTACTTACTCACAGTACTGCAGGATATACTGCGTGCAGGTGAGGTTGACACAGTAGGCGCATGGATGATGGTTGCTCCCATACATCCCTGATAATATTAGACAATATCACATACGTTGCCTAATATAGCTTGAGCACGACGAAGGAAAACATCGTGATGAAATCTGCACGTCGAAGAGTGTATGAAGTTCTCAACCCACATTGGGCTCGCGTGGCGGAGTAAACCTTCGTCTGAGAGGAGGAGACGTGCCCAGCAGTGGAACTTATAAATGGGTTGATAACGGAATATATACTCTGATCCCAAAGTAAGTAACTAAAGCATTTGTGTTATGGAAATCGGAAACAACGACGGTACCACAAACATCCAGACCCCAGACAATATAGAACAGTTAGTAATTATATTAGTTTCTACATTGTCCCAGTCGGGGATCGAGCCCAGGATCTCAGATATGACTACACCATGAAAACTGGTGTGCAAGCCACTCGACCACGGAGGTCGTCAAATAGATGACAGGCGGAGTGATGATTTGCGAAAGGCTGCTGGCAGCAGATGGATGCGTCAAGCTGAAGACCGGGCAAAATGGCGTACATTGGGAGAGGCCTATGTCCAAGAGTGGACTGCGGTAGGCTGATGATGATGATGAGACCTAAAAAAATAGTTTCATTTCTATGTGTAACAATCGCGTAAACCTAAGAACTCAATATTCAATCTTTTCAAAGATTGTGAATCATCTTCAACATTTAGATTTTCATCACGAACGGTATTTACTTCAAAGTTATTGTTAATAAACATTAATGATTTTAACACAAGGATTCGACCGTCAAACTTTTGTGTCGTCATCTTGATTCTTGTAGGAAAAATTAGATGATTAATTTAGTTTTTTAATGGTACCAAGTGGCGGGACGAACTAGTAATGCGTTGGTAGTAAAGGTGTTTAAGCGACACGTCTGTTCATAGTGGTGATCTTTAAATGTAAGGTTCATTGAAAACCAGCATCACAGCCCATTCTCGGTTGTGGCTGTAGCTGAATGAGATGCTTTTGCATACCCCACAGCCGCATGTCAGTATAGTATTAAGTTATACAGTAAAATTTATTGTTTAGTTTAGACGTTAACTATGCTGTTTTTTGTGTTATTTATTTTTATTTTTTGTTTTTATTTATACTACATTTTTGTGTTTCTTTTTTATAATGTGGCATTGCAATAAATGTTTTCAATTTCTATTTTTAAATCGCAAAAATATGTGGGATACCACTGCGCCTGTCACTCTGAGATATAAGTTGACAAGTCTAATGTGTCTGTACTTAACAGTTAATTGAAAGCTGAACAGAAAAAGAGTGTTTTTCGGTTGCACTGAGGTTTGCGCATTCCAAGCATATACCTTTCATTGAATATTAGGTAACATGATGATTGAGGGCATAGTGCCCAATGTTTACTCGAACGGTGACCGTAAAACAATTCCGATGACCGTAATTCGTGGAAAGACTAATAAACCCAGCCCAATGAAGTGGAATGCTCGTTCGATCTCCCCCGTTCGATTGAACTACGGCTAAAACGTTAGTCAAGTACTAGAGGCGGCACTAATTCGGGTAAACGACCGGCCTTAACTTGGAACGCTCACTTGATAAGTCTTGTATCGATTGTATTTACGTTACGTGCTTATTATTATTAATTTGCATAAATATCATCTAATACCAAACATATTGAAGTCATAAACACTTGCAAAAATAATGCTTATAGTAAAAAATAACCTTCAATCTGAATAAAGCGTTTAAATCCATTACAAAGATTTGCAACAAGCACATAGACAAATTCGTAAAATCTGCTTATAAATCTGATACAGAGTATTTGCTCCCTTAATTTGTCGTATAAATATAGGTTGTAACGCACCAATTATAAGAATGTGTAACGAATACAATGCCCTGTGTAAAAAAAAGCAAAGACGCAGATATTATATACCACGACTCGCCTCTCAACTTTCGCCGTAAGATGGCGTATTCACCAAAATAGAATCCTTGATTTTCATGTCCACCAAATTTATGAATAACTTGTATTATCATTTCTTTATAATTTAAACTTAATATTACATGATTTCTTTAAATTAACTCTAATCAATTTTACAGCCATTTTTAATTTTAATCATAATTTTGCTTTTACTTTGTTTTAGTAAATTTAGTCCAATGCATGTTTGAAATTCTTAAATATCTGAAATGTTTATAATTTTTAAGTCAGCATTTTGGTCCAGATACGAGCTTACCTATAATTGGAACACACATAAGAACAATAAATACTACATGTAATATCTAGAATAGTTATATATGTGTAATTTTTTTTTATAACATCAAGTGACGGGACAAGTCGTGCACCTGATGGGAAGCTACACGCCTGTCCATAACAGTTGCAGTGTCCTCAGGACTTTAAATCTAAAGATCTGAGGTGCCCTGCCAATGCGCCCGTCACCCTGAGACATAAGTTGACAACTCCCATGTGCCTGTAATTTCATCCGCGCACTTACCCTTCAAAACCGAAATACAGTAATGCTGATATTACTGCCTGACGATAGAAATAGGTAAGGTGGCAGTATATAATATATCTTATAATTTAATTCTGTTGGTTTGCCAATAAATAAATAAAGACTCAGTCGGCAAGAGCGGTGGCCTCGGTGTGGTAACAGACGCTGGTTCGAGTTCAGTCAGATGGAAGGAATTTTTGTTTGTGTTATACGATCTCTGTATCAATAATAAATAATAATCCATATTGTTTTTATTACAACATCTTTACATTTCACTTATTACTTTTAATAAGTGAGTCAAATTTGGTGTGGGCCATAGTAACAGGTGACGAAACATGGATTTATAGTTACGATCCCAAAACAAAACAGCAATCGAGCATACGGGTCTTTCGAGATGAGTCGAAACCAACCAAAGTGGCGCGCTTTTAAAGTGCCTCTAAGCGGATGATTGCTTCTTTTTTAGTAAAACTGGACACGTGGCGACTGTTGCTTTGGAGAATCGTTGTACCGTGAATAGTGATTGGTACACGACCATTTGATTGCCGGAAGTTATTGACAAACTCCTTAAAAATAACCGTAAACGCCGTATCTTGCACCACGATAATGCCAGTTCTCACACAGACAGATGAATTTTTGAAGGTGAATAACGTTGACCTTATGAGCCATCCCGCGTACAGTCCCGACCTGGCACCTTGTGACTTTTATTTATTTCCAAAAGTTAAGAACCAGTTACGCGGTCAACGATTTTCATCACCAGAAGAGGCTGTCGAAGAGTAAGAAAAATATAATTTCAGAGATTGTCACGGAGGAGTGGCATAAATGTTTTCGAAATTGGTTCATCCGTACGAAAAAGTGCATTAAACGCTAACGGAGAATATTTTGAGAAACAATAAATTCATTTCTGATCATTTATAGTATTTCTTTCTTATTCATTCCGGAAACTTATAGTGAGCCCCACGTACTGTTGATTGGGTAGTTGTGTACTAATCATATAACACAAATAAACGCGATACACAAAGCGAACCGTTACAAAAATAAATGACGACGCAATTCGAAAGTCATACCTTTGTCGGCGTACAAATAAAAGATATATCTTTGTAAAAATTTCAACATAGGTGCAAGTTAAAATTGGTCTGGTACATAAATAAAATGCAAATCGTATAACCGGCGCACCCCTTTGACCTTGAAAAGCGAGGGTTGGACCCTCCGCACTCGATCCACCAAGCGTTATGGTGCAGTAAACACCATATGAAATGAACATTTTACTTTAAAACACTAAAGTGGTCTGAAATTTACCTTTGACAGTTATGTCTTTAGATTTTATATCTTATACTGTTGATTGTTAAGTATTTTTATTCTATTTATTTTTCATATAAAGTACGCCTTTAAAATAAATCTGACAAGGTATCAGTTTAATGTTTATATATTACAAAAAGTCAAGGATTTAGCATTGGCCCTTGCGACACTCCAATGTTATGTGATTGTTTTTGTTAGAACGATAACATACCATAATGCTACGCGTACGTGGTTTGTTTGTGAACCAATAAAATTGCTTTTGTGTATATACGATATGTAGAAAAATGTTGATTAACCGTAACTGTGCCCTCAATGATGATACGTTAAGTATCAAAACTCTCTCTTTGTAACGACGCGAAGTGGTCATGACGAAGTCATTAAATGAAATTAAAGGTAAGTTCTCAAAAGTCAAAGTGCCTCAAAAATCAAAATGATTTTTGAGGCACCTACATGAGTTATTAAGGTATGTTATTACGGATTTCATTTCTAAAATGTGAACAAACCTATAGAAATGTAACATTATAATGTTATTTACAAAACAATGGTAACCATGACGAAGATTTACTGCAACTTGATAATAAACACTAATTAATCCTCATAATCAACTTACATTTGTTTACAAAAGTCTAGACGTGGTACCAGAGCCACAATCCAGCCGACATCAGTCAGAGCGAAGTTGACCTTAAACAGGTGGCAATAAAGTCGGTTTCGAAAAGGAGATCCATTCCAGTCTGACAATGGTGGGGGACTTGTCAGCAAGTGTCGGCCAGTCGCCACGAGTTCTACAGCCGCCGACGGCGGTCGGATCATTCTCAACCATAGGCCTAATAAAGTATGTAACTAATTTATCATTTTGAGTGTATTTGAAATGATAAATGTAACAAATTTATTTGCTGCTGAATGTGTATTAGCTACACACACCAAAAGCAGCAATGAATTGTTTTTCATCATAAGGGTTAATTTACAGGTTAGTTTTGTCTACCTAATTTGGGTGGCAATTTTTATTATTTATCGTGAAATATGTATTATAATTTCAGGATACTACACTTAAACTTCATGATAATATTCTACAATATTTAAATAATAGAAATTGCCAAATTGGAAAAAAAATTGGAAATTAGGTAGAGAAAACGAACCCGAAAATTATACTTATACATCAATTTAAAGGAACCTTATTTTTATGTCATGAAATGGAGGGATAGGCTTCCGACTTTACTTGATAATACCTGTAGAATCGATTAAACCATAACTCCAATAATACTACTACTATACTGAATGGGAATTTACCAGACGGGTTCTGCATCTTAGGGAAAAAACTGTAGACAGACTAGGCAGTATTTCAGGCATGTAAATATTTTCACCGAATACTTTTATTTGGCCTTTAGAAGATTACATTTACTGATACAAACATCGAACAACAAAAAGAAAGATTCCTTCGATCTGCCCGGACTCGAATCAGTATCAGTTGCCATGCCCGGGCCACCGCCGTGAACCAACTGAGCTACAGGCTGTGTTAGCAGATCTTACGAATTTACCTATGTGCTTCTTGCAGATGTTTGTTTAAACGACTTTTGTGCCGTCAGTGCCACCTGTGAGAAACTTATGAAGTTTTCTTCACTCAGGCAGGTACCTATAATGCTTCACAAAAAATAGATGAATATCATTACCCTTGTCTTGTTTGGAAAAAGCAAATGGTAGCGTGGATAATAAACGTAACTAAACTATACGAAAAATTCTACTTTCATTTTTATACAAAATTACCAGGTTACATTAAGGTATATTTAGATTTTAAATATGAACAATTAAAATTTTGCATTACAAAATAATTATTGAACTATAAAGTCGTGTTCGAAAATTACATTTCATATACATTATGTCAATTGTGGTTCACTGAGAATACACGAGTCACGGAATTCGAGCATTAAATTTCAAAGGGTTAATTAGTTTGGACTTAGAAATGTAAATGGTTTCCCTATGAAAAGCGTTGTTTACTATTACAAAACAACCTTTATATGAAATAATTATAACTATTTACGAATACTTCTATCATCGCGTTGAATTATTAATTTCATATTATTAATTTCCCAACATTACTATTAAAAATACAATGTCATGGGATAATGTTGAAGTTGTACCAAGCACAAGTCCGGTTGTGTATGGAGTACTGCCACCTATGGGATGGTTCTGCTAAATACCAACCGGCCCCTTTGGATTCAGTTAAAAAGCGTGGCCAGAGTCTTATAGATGACTCGGAATTAGTAGAGGTGAAGCTGCAGACCCTTGAACACCGCCGTAAAGTTGCCTGTTTATCGGTATTCAACAGGATATATCACGGAGAGTGAGCGAGGGAATTGCACGATTTAATTCCACCTTTCCACCATCAAGGCATAGGCTGGGGTTCAACTCTTATGTTGTGGATATTCCAAGGATTCATACGAAGCATTTCGTTTCCTCATTTATATGCTATGGAGTGGAATTCCCTGCTCGCAGACGTGTTCCCTGAACGGTATAACTTGGGCCTTTTTAAAGCTGAATAGATATTATTCAGGTGTGCATGCTCCATCGTCGACTTCATCGTCAACCTTCCATCAGATAAGACGGAGGTCAGATGTGCACTTATTAAAAAAAATGTAACGAAACCTGAATGTTCACAATTCTTGGAGAACGAGTGCAAACTTTTCATCTTTTACTTTTACCTATGGAAAAATTTGTTTCATTCGATTGTTATCACAGATGGTCCAATGAAATTTTCTCTCCCGTATTCTGCCATAAATATGTACGTCAGGAGACTGAGTTTATTTTATAAGAGAGTAATGAGAGTATATTTTAGTTCTAAAAAGCTAATGTTTAAATATCGTGTAATAAATTTGTACGCGTTTACCTCACACGTTTCACATGGTTCTATTAAAATGTAGCAAAACATAACTATTATAAAGTACATAACCTAAGCAATTATTTTTAGATTTATTGTAATATTATACTAAACTAAATTGGTTGTACTTCCATTAGCTTCGAACATACATAAATATTAAGTAAAATTTAGCGTCTATAACAGGAATACGGCTTAATATAAAAAAAAATTGAATAACTACATAGAAGAAATATTGTTATTAAAACTAAATATGACAACTTGCTTTTTTACTAAGTAACAATACCGTCGATAAAAAATTGAGATGTAAAGAGGAGGCAACCCAAGAATATCTCGTAATGTAGAGTTTGAACTACGTATTGAATAATAATAAACATAAATTACTTTCAAATACCGTAGATACATTGGCATTTTGAAGTTTTTTTAATGGATTGTATAATTGAACGGTGTTCCTTTAATTTAAGAAATTATGTCACTTTTAAGGAATTAATCCTTACAATAATTGATCCTTTCGATCGTCATTAAAAAAAAAAACACTTCGTCGGTTTGAGTCCCGGGTGAGGCAAGTAACTTATATTACTTATTTTTCACGGACTTCCAAAAAGGAGTAGGTTCTCAATTAGACTGTTATGTTTTTTGTGGATGTATGTATGTGACGCAATAACTCCGGCGGAATTTGACAACCGATTTGGATGATTCTTTTTGTTGGAAAAAGGATACCTCAGTAGTGCTCCCATTTAAATTTGAAGAAAACGTTCCATCATTAAGGGTGGCAAACTAAGGGATGAATGACTTTTGAGGTCGGTTTTTTTAGTACTATCTACTGATCAAAAATAAAATAATATCTCCATGAATCAATACCCATCTACATCTATTTAAAGAACTTTCCCTCCATGTGGTATTGGTCCACATCCTGTACATATCTCAACACTAGAGCATTTATGTGTGTTTAATTTACGAACTTCAAGTAATTATTTTGAAAGCAAACGTTCAACGGAAAACTATTTGCATAGGTCCGAGTTGCACTTGGTTGCTTTTTTTACATTGGCAACACCAAAATCGATACAGAGAAAAAAATGTACGTTTTTAAATAAATATTTGTCGAATATTATGTGTTATTCGAAATAAAGGCGAATCAAGGCCGGCCGGTAACAAAATTACACCTGCCTAAATACCGAGCTCTAGGAATCTTAATGAATGTCAATCTAAATTTTTGTTATTTACGCATGTTAAAATATTATTTTGTATTCCGATCCAATAGATACTTTTATAGCACATTTTTTATCTTTGAGCTTTTAATAACGGCATTTAAGGTTTCGTTGGTTTTAATTTTAACTTGTAATTGGAGTCAAAGCGTTTGTTTATTAAAAAAAACTTAATTTTATTTATTCAGAAACCGTAATAAACCACTCAATGAACAACTAGATTTAAAATTCAGAGTCAATAATTCTTTCAATGAATGATCGAAATGAGTGAAAGATTAATTCTCCTAAGTAACCCATGAAATCGTAGGTAAGCAAAAGACACTTGAAACTATCGTATTATTAAAATCGAGGAGATGTCCTTTTAAACTAAAAGTAACCACGGGAATCTTGCTATCAACATTCGCCGAATTACGTGAGCATTGCTGTCTAATGACCCGTTTCGTACTGTTTTAAGTGTAACTGCTAGGCTAACATTTAGATAACAGATCATATAAAGGTGAAAGGTATTTTTCAAAGAACGTTATATACAGAGCTAGCTGCTTTCTTGTGTCGGTTGTGGTCTAGTTGCGAATCTGTGTCAGGGGGTCGCCTGTCAAAATTAAAACCGCTGCGGCCCACAAACAGTGAGCAAAAACGAATAACTATATGCGATATAAAGAATAATGTAATTATGATTTAAAACCATGTCAGCTACAGAAGTTTCTTTAGCAAACTTTTATTTGATATTTTCATAGATTTTCGTAAATGTTTTGTGTTTTGTAACGCATAATTGACCCGTATTTTCCCTAAAATACGTATTTAGTTACTAAATCACACGGCAACAACGCTCTGTCTTTGTAATTAATGAAAATGTTTTATGAGATACTTGTTCTTATTGCACTTGTCTAAATAATTTGGTCGAAAAAAAAAACCGCTTCAAAAGTTCGTGAAATTACATCTATTTGCAAAGTTTTACTGAAATCGGTTACCGGAAAGTGCGCGAAACCGGATTCATCCCCTATTTTGCCATCCTTATAGGTGGAATATTTCCTCCAAATTTAAATGGGACCAATACTGAGCTACCCATTCCATGATTCCAACAAAAAAGAATCATCAAAATCGGTTCATAATTGCCAGAGGTATGGCGTAACTTACATAAAAAAATACTGTCGAATTGAGAACCTCTTCCTTTTTTGAAGTCGGTTAATAAAATCACATAAATATGACTTACCAATTGATTTAAAATCACGCAACTTAGTGAGAATTTGCCACTAAATTTAACTTTTTTTAAAGCACCTTGTTTACAAAAATGACAAGCGAATAAAACCGAGTACGACATGGTACCTAATAATGTTTGTTTTAATAATATGAAATGCAAAAATCTAATCTTGTAATTTGATAAAGCGATAAATCGTTTTTCTGCATTGTTTCCAAAAAGTATTTACATTGTTAATAAATTACTTATCGAGTTCTCCGGTTTTCGCGATTGTTACACATTGGAAATGAAACTGTTTTTACGGGCGCAAATCACGTATTATTTGTTTTTTTCAAACAAACTAACGTTTCAGGCGCTTTACAGATCCCGTGGCCCCTGCTGACTCTATATAACTTACTTACTTTATATAACTTTATCAGAAAAACGCTGCTTTTGAGACAATAAAAAGGTATTATTATTAAAAAAAGCTATAAACACTGTGTATATAGCGTTTTAATATATAGCAAAAAGTAAAGCACTATTACATTTTATAAAAAAAATATTTAAAAAATTCAATAAACTAAAAAGGCTTTATCAGTATATAATATTATGTTCTAACATTTATTTACTGTACTGCCTTGGACTACAATTCTACATTTTCTATACTACTCGTATATCACCAGAATAAGGTATCGCTTGATTGAAAACATGTTAGGTATACCTATATCGTAAATGCGATTTATTATCACAATTTATAAGTACATGCTATTGCAATCTGACCAATAAACAATTGTGTATTTTGAACGTGATAATATACCGTAGGTGAATTTAACATATACAAATTCAACCTAGTAAATACAATTGTTAGAATTTATACGTCCCACTGCTGGATACTGGTCTCCTTTCAGGCGAGGGTTTAGGTCATAGTCCGCCACACTGGGCCTGTGAGTCGGGGACCTCACGCGTCTTCAGAGGGTTGTGAACCTGCTTTAACGTGCAGGTTTCATTACAATCTTTCCTTCAGCGAAAAGCTCATGGTAAATTTCGAATTAAATTTCACACATAAAGTCCGAGAAACTCAGAGCCCGGGTTCGAACCTACAGCCTCTGTTTCAACGACGGTAAGTTATACCATTGTTTTTTTAAGACAATGGGATTAATTAAACAAAAATGTTTATTGATATTTTATACGGCCTCTAGCGGCATTACGAGGAATATGCCAATACATCAATTTTATTGAATCGAAGAAGGAGCCAATAAAACGTATTATGAATTCTGATCCGACGGCTGTGAAGTGCCAAATCCTGACGGAGTTCGAATTTTAAACAACATCCATTCATTGATAGTTTGAGCGTGGTACTTTGTTTAACGTTTGTTTTGGGTCTGACAAGGTTATTTATAATTTTATTGAGCGTGTTTTGTTTTCGAGGGGGGTTTTAAATAACCGTGAATGACGTAATTTACGAGTTCGAAGAAACGTTATAGTTCCCAACCGCAACTCTACTTGTTAAAGTGGCGTAAAAATTATTCAGATCAGAAAGCGTAAGACTCAATTTTAAAAATACCACCTTGAAAAGAGGAGCACGAGCTCTTTTAAACGCAAGTTTATTCTGTATTATGACTTCAAAGCTCGAAATGCTTGCGTAACTACTAAATCATTTTCCCGAGTTGCTTGTTTCGGCGCATAAGGAAGCTGTTTTCTGCGCTCACATAAGTCGCAGCGCAGACTTGCGACCTTAGCCTTAAAATAATGTTCACTGAGAGAGTGAATTCCAAGAGGCCGTATGTCGACGGCATTTACAAAGCTCGCTACAATAAAACAACAGAGTGCTGAGTGGGTTATTCGCACTAAATACTAAGAACGTTAATTATTGTCACTGCAATGTACCGGTAATTTTAAAGTTATACATAAATGTGTGCATTATATACTATAGAGCTAGGAAATGTCTAACAGCACCTATCAACATAGGGTCAAGTTTATGACAAAACACATTCTATTATTCCTCTTCATCTTAGCTTTTTGACTGGTAACTGTGGCACTGCCTTTGGTAAATACGACATTCGAGAATAAATTACATTATTTCGTATTAATAGATATTAAATATCAATTATCTAAATATAAATAAACTATTATGATATGACGATCTATTTTTTGCAATATGCTTTATCTACATTCGAATTTGATAACGCTATATATAGCAATCAAAATCAAATGCGCAGCACTCTAAAGGAATTGTTTATATTTTTTTATTTAGTAATTCTGGTTCGCATATACTCTTTCAAATATATCATATATCACACTACTACTACAATAGCCTCGTAACTTGAACGGAACGGAATTGAGAAAACACAATTTGAAAATTAAAAAAATACTGTATTGATCTTATTGCCAATAATGTGATTATTTTTATTAATACATAATACTTAATTATCCATTTATAAACGTAAATATATATATTGGTATCATTCAGTATTTTTTTAAAGTTTTAAAGCGTGTTTTCTCAATTCGACAATTTTGAGCTACGACACTATTGTAATAGCGGTGATGTATTCGGCAATGTATGTAATACGGTATTTTATACAATGCCGAAAGTGCATTAGGCAACGTATAACATTTGTTAAATGTAGGTTGCACAAAGCAATGTAATAATAGGAAGTGTTTGTGTACTAAGAAATTTTTTTTATGCATGTCCAAGTGTCACACAAGTTCACCTTGTACGAATAAGTAGGTAATTAGAAGAATTGGTAATTAAATTACAAATGATCTATGTTGAACAATATCCCCATTTTTCGAACAAAATATTTTATTATAATAATTTTCGACATAGTTCGGAAACGTAAACAAATTCGGTTCTGGCTTTCTGGTAGCTTTATCATATACTAACCTAACCTGAACCTACACAGGTGGTCGAATCAGCTCAAAAACGCAAACAGAAACGACTAATTTGTCTTTCACTTAATTCTTTGCCAAATCTACAGCCGGCATTCTATACGCTACCTCTATACAATGCCTAGAAAATCTGTATAATAGTTAAACAAAATATTAACTACTATATACAATCCCTAAAGGAGCCCGTTATTGTATATAATGACTAGGTATTTTATATAATCCTTGTATATCCGAATTGTACACGTTGCCGTAAGATATACACAAAATGTTGGACCATAACGACAACAATTTAGTTCAGACCAGATACATAAACAACAGACTATGGGGGATTAACACTATCCAATGATAGTGTAATTGCTGTCCAATGACAGCAACAAGACGTTTCTTTTATGGCTTTTTAAATTATTAGGCAAGTAAAATAATAATTTTATTTTAATTTTCTTTGAGCTGTCTTATTATTGCATAGCTATTTTTATTAAAGTGTCAGCGACCGTAGCGCCATTAGCATGTTCATAAAAAAACAAGATTACAAATAAAAAAGGTTTGGAAGTTTCACGAGTAATCATAGTAAAGGAATGGTAGAGTGAATTGTTTCTAAAAATAACAGAGTCTAGACGGAGTTGTGTCGCAATAAAGTGGGACAAACTCTATTTGAAAAGTTTGTGTATATGAAGTAGCAATAACAACTCAACTTCTAAAGTTTTAAGGTAAATATTTTATTAATAAAAGCCTTCCAATTTTTTCAGAAATTCATATTGTCATGAGGCTAATTTATGGAGGTTTTTGGCGTTCCTGTGTCACGTTCTTCAACGTAAGCATTATTATATTATGTAGAATAATACCTCAGAGCATTTTAATTAAAATCATCATTTACCTAAACAAATGCTCCCCAAACATAACACCTACATTGATATAGTTTACACATTTAGATATAACGAAGTTTAAATTATTCATCCGTCACATTTGACAAGGAGCCTCTTGTAAAGATAAAAAGAATGATATAGATATCATTTAATCGAATTATACAAGGGAATAACCCTTTTTAGTGTTCAATCATATAAGTCTTTAGTGCATTTACTTATACGTATTTAGTGCCTGGATGATTATCACTGTAACGTGGCGTCTTTTGATTTACTGGTGCATTAACATTAATGTAGGCTTCTACAAAAACGTGTAGTATGATTTTATAAAAGAACACTGAAAGGCTATATAGGTATACTCGAAAAATGGGGTTTAAAAGGTTACTTACTAGCAGCAAGAGGATCTTATGATAAATTTATATAGATCGTTTTCTTAAAAAAAAAAAAATACAAACAGAATATCTATGCGCGTGACGGATTCCCGAAAACCAAAATTTGGAATATTCTAGGCTAGAGCAAATAGGCTTTTTTATACAAACGCATATCGTGTCGTCGGTTACATCGCTTAATATCAGGTGATTGTGGCCAAGCGTGTGTCTATATTAAAACAAAAACACAAAAAGCTATTGTCACGAAAAATTTCTAAATTTTCCTGTGTGTCATTAATTTCATATCACATTTAATGGCGGATTAAGTCATTAACATTTAACACCATTCCAAAAACACCGATCGACTCAATTTTGGAACTTTATTTGCGGTATAACAATGTGATTAATGGTCAAGGTTACTGTTTCGTTAACTGGTTGTGTTGAAGAAATTAAACGCAAATTTATTTCTAAAATGAATAAGTAAATTAAATTTAGTGTTATTATACGAAATGTTTTTTTTAAATTTGACAGAGAAAGTAATTAAATTCTTGATAACATTTATCCTAATCGGATTTTGATATGATGCAATAATACCTATATCGAATTTTTCGTTTGGTTCAATAAGATTATTATCATATCACGTGACAATCATAACAAGATGTAGTAAATATATACACGCATAAATAGAATGATTCTGCGATTAATAAATTACACGTAGTGGTGAAATAATATAAACAATATAATGAGAGGTGTAAACTAAAAGAATAAACCTTGCAACGAAATTGTATTGGACGTATGAAAACAAATTACATACAACACTGGGTACGGAATAAACAGGTCTGAAATAATAGACCATATTGATTGATTTGCAATCATGTTGATTGTTTTCATCGAAATAAACCCATTATTCTTTTTTGTTCAAATCTAATATCAAGTAAAAGTAATAAAATGAAATGTGGCTATATTGGTAGTGATCTATTGTGGACAATGTCAGGAATCTACATAGAATATAATGATATTTAAATAATTTTACGGTTTAAATGAATCGACACATTAAGTGAGCACATAAGGACGCTAGTACAAAAAAAGGAAACACTTACTTTCAAACACCTTTTTCCACGCCATAAGTAAAAAAAACTTATTCAATCACTAAGTAGTCAATTGAAGCACGATCGCGATTAAAAAAAAAGACAAACTCACGAGCGTAATAATAAAAAAGAAAAGTTTCCCACGAAGCGCAGGCGCCACCGGTGTAAAAGCATTAAATGCCTATCATAAGGCAGTTATTGCGCATATCACTATATCACGACAATGATAAACACAAGGTCGTATCTTTTTGCTAGATGTGTGCGACCTTCTAGAAATTAACGCGTTTTACATAAGACAGTTTGCTGTAGCTAGAGTTAAATACAATACGGAAGATGCACCCAGGGTCAATCCTGAAGCGTCAACATAAAAAAAAATCTCTTTTCATCAAATTACTAACATAACACAACGTTCGACAATATGTTCCCACAAAACAAAACACGAACCGACAATTTGCAAAGTAAATAAGTACCTACGTTTCCAGTTGCAGACAAAAACACAGATTTTCATCGTCCGCGTATCTATAAGCTAAGACATATTTATTGATGTAATAATACGAACGTAAATTATTGTTAGCTACATTATATATGTCTGTATATACATAGGATATTGATAAAATACCAGCGATAATAAGTGAGATCATTCTCGGCAGAATGCGTTATAAGGAAGTAAATAAAAGATTGTACAATTTAACCTTAAACACCTTTTTTTGCGAAGCTATGATTATGCTGATACAGTGGCTGGAGGCGCTTTTATTTACAAGAATTTATTTTTAACTGTTTCCTTGAAAAATAATAGGAATGATTAATGTGTCACATTTTTTTTCAGGTTTCAAGTGTACAATGACAGACATTTCAGACATGAAAGGCATTTGTAAGACCAATTATTTATGTATGACCAAAGCGGAATGCCGATTAAGTAACTTTATTTCAGCAAATGATATTTCCTTATTTTAATAGCTCCATAGGGTTGAGTCTAAACAAATAAATATTAATGGTCCCTTAATGGCCAATATGATAATAAGCATCTTTTTATGTGTCATAGCCCAGCCCAGAAATGAAATTCCCGGCCTGCGTCTGAGTTTCCCAGCACACACACCCCGAGTATCTTTAAGTGGGACTGAATAGTCATCTTCTGGGAGAGCTCATTCCGTCGTAGACTCCACCTGGCTACGCATTGGTCAAGAGCAAAAAAGTTCCTAACATTAACGCTCCATTTTATGATTTCAGAAATCGTACGCAAAGAAAAGCACGAAAAGGGTCAACCAACACATATTTCATCCAAAAATATTTCAGTCTACATAAACTTACTTCCTTAGATTCCGGAGTAATATTTCACGAATTATTTGTCGGATAAATACAGAGCAACTATTTTGTTCCATGTTCAACTTGGTTATTTCCGCTGATGGTCCCTTGATCTCTCGATTTGATGATATACAGTCGCCATGACGCCACGCGGATACTTAAGCAATAAACTAGAAATAGACTATAAAATATACTGTAAATATACACTTGAAGATTGGTTTGTTGAAAACAAACAGTGGCGTGAATGGCGATTCACAGAGAGAACAGAGGTGAGAAGAATCTCCACGGCTAATTATATCTACAATCAATCGAGAAAGTGTCAGTAGGGACACAAATAGTGTAGCAGTTGTTAGTTTATTTGGAATCATGTGGTCGCGGTCTAATCGTAGAGTTGTGTGAACTTCCATTTACAGGTATGTTAGATAGTCCATATGAAACTTTCGATAGGTAAAATATACAAAATTAAAATGTTTTTGTTATTAAAATCACCAGTTAATGAAGCAGTTTTGCAATATGATTACAATAATAATATATAATACAATACAATATGTAGAGTATGCGTTCCGATTTTGCAGGGTAACGTTGCTGGTGGAATTACAGGCACATTGAAATTACAGACTTGTCAACTTATGTCTCAGGGCGCAATGTCAGTGCCCTTCAGATCTTTGCGATTTGACGAGCTTACCACCAGGCACTATTTGTTCGTTCCGTCACTTGGTGTCATAAAAAAATGTAGAGTATTTATTTCACTTGACAGAATAGAGATATTTTTCGCTTGCGTTCCCTTTGCCTAATGTCCTATTCTTGCCTGGAAGTAATAGCTTCTAAGCACAAATACAATATTGTAAATTAGCTATTTTCAATGTATTTTACATTACTGTCCTGTAACACACGAATATGCAATAGAAAATAATTCAAATTCGATTTTTATGAGAAAATGAAATTAAACTTTTAACGCTTTTCTTAAAGTCTAAGTCAAATAATATTTATTTCAGGTAAGCAAATTACACTTGAAATCGTCATACTGATTAAACTCTACTGCTCATTCGTAAGGCAGATTACCCTGAGAAGTATGAGCAAGAAACTCTAGGGGTTGCTCTTTGTAAATATACATTTGAATACATTTATCATTACAATATTTAATTTAAACACCTTAGATCGAGAACACCTGACAGAACTGAACGGGTCACTACCACGGATTTTTGTCATCCAAGTACGCAGAAGTTGTATTATTAAGTAGCAGTAGTTCCTTGTGAAAGAGTTCCTCCAGGGAAGTACTGCCACTTTGCCTATTTCTGCCGCCAAGGAGAAATGTTAGCATAACAGGTACATGGACTTGTCAACTTATGTCTCAGGTGACAGGCGCAGTGGTAGTTCCCCTCAAATTTTTGCGATTTAAAGGTCTGAGTGGTACTGCAACTGTTACGTGTAGCTTACCATCAGGCGCACGACTGCTCGTCCCGTTACTTGATATTAAATAATAATAACCTTTAGTACAATGTTTTTGTTTCAAAATAGTTTTAAATCTCGTAAATGGCAAATTTTTAATATCAAACGGAATCTTATTATAGAAGAATATTATATATTGTCCCTTAAATGAATTTGAGACTTTATGAAAACGACTGTCAATAACAGCTAGTTCATTTTTATTCCTCGTATTAATGTTATGTCTGTCACTATTTTTCATAAATAAAATTAATATTTTTCTTAACATAAATAACATTTTCATGAATGTACTGTGACGTTAGTGTAATAATGTTAATCTTCTCCACAGACCACATAAATCATCTTATCGAATTCTAGTCAGTTTGCGATGCACTCTATTTAACACCCTGTATGTGCGTTATGGGGGCTAGAGCTACGGCGTGTTACTAATTAATTATTTGATGAAGCGAAATTACATGCCATTTGATGAACTGTTTACATGAGGGTGGCTAGTGGTGCGTAATTCCTTAATCTCTCATCTGGTTCGTAACGATGCAACGGGTGCCCGTGGTGGTAACGAAAATTTAATTAACTGTACTGGAACCGCCTTGGGCATTACTAATGCAAGGCAGACGCTGATTGAGACGTGGGTAAACGTGATATGTACCACATGAAGGCCATTGTGTGAAGTTAACATTGAAACGTGAAAGGATTTTATTGAGATTCAATAGATTATTTATATTATAATGCGGTTGTTGCTGCCGATTTTATTAAAGATTATAATAATGAGTGATGCTTGTAAATGTTGAAACACAATTTCATTAAAATTTCTTACTCCATTTGTCTTTATCAGTTCATGGATCTGTAATGAAAAGGTTCAATTTAATTCCTGTTACATCGTTTTATTGACATGGTAAAAAACAGTAAAAGTCAATAATCAATAAGCTTTGCTTGTAATTACGCTTCACCTGCTGTTTGCCTCGCCGAATGAGCGATCGCCTCATAATTTAATTAAAAATGAAAGCGGCCGAAGTACAAAGTCTTCGTAATAGGAACTTTGTGGTGATAGTTGTTGTATGTTCATTTATTTTTAAACAGACAGCTGTCTTGTCAATAGGGGTGAGTGAGATGTTTATTGGCTGTTTTATTGGTATTTGTGAATAATGTAGGAGTGTGATGGGAATGTGGGACAATGCGGGTGCGAGAGACGTGAGGGTGACGGGGGGCGACGAGTCGGTGACGCGGCGGCATCGGCTTGGAACGACCTGCTGACCCACTCCGGTATCACTTGATTACGGAGGATTCAATTGGACAAAGGCTAAAAAACACGGTTAATGCCATCATACTTGTAAACTACCGTTACCTTGCTGCCAAAGCAAAGTGTAATAAATATGTAAATTGCTTTTCTATCTTTCCCTACAGTTCTATTATTCTATTGTTTTGTTAGTTTAACTAATGCCTTACGGGTTTTAAAAAACCAAATTGGATGACGGCATTATTCAACTTGAAACTATTTTACGTTTTCTCATAGGAAACCTTGTTTACCACAACATAATTGTTCAAATTGTGCCTTTATTTGTAAAGTTACGTATCTCTGGCCATACAAGGGCCAATACGGGAATAATATTAAAGGAATAACTATGACATATAGTGCAATTTGTAGCTAACCTAGTGTTGGGCACATGTCTGTAGTGGACAGCGCATACTGTTTTATTCAGAGGGTCGCCGCGTTACATTCGAGTGAACTCGTGACGAAAAGCGGGCTTACTTTAGTACTTTAAACAACGTAATATACGGCAGATTCACAGCGTCAAACACGCAATAGACGACGACAGGATTTGTTCACTCTAACATTTCAAGCGACTGGGCGTTCCAGAGAGCTTGGAGTACCTACATTTGCTGGATTATGCAGTAGGAACTGAGCTTTTGTAAATTTATCGTTTAGTCAACTTTTTAGCTAGTAGCCGGCCGAGTAGTATTCAGTGTACAAAAAACGTGAATTTTAATTCGTTTGTGGTGAGAGTGCCGATCGAACATCTGTCGACATTCACGATGGAGGAGTTTTGGCCGAAGGGTGTCGTATATCGGCGATTCCGAGACCGGTTACCCGACACCAGATTGCGCCACACGTCGCCGACAAGTGCAATTCGTGTACATTAGTTTTTATATTGTATTATAATTGTGTATATTAGTCATTAAGGCATATATTATATGGGCCATAGTCGCCTGATTCGAATGAATAATAAAAAATTAAAAAATAATTTTTCCATGCAGCATAATTTACCGAAAAAAGGCTGTAGTGATTTATTTATATATAAATTCTTTATTTAGGAATAATCCCTGCAATTACACGTCTGTAAGTAAAATGGTCTGACGTAGAAAGACATTTGCATTCAAATGTACTGAACTCACCATGCGAGGAAAAGCGAACAGCGCCGTCGCACAAACTGCAAGACACGTGAGGCTTACCTGAAACAAACCGTTGCTTTATTAAATAACTGACTTTTATAAAAGGCGGAGGTTCTCAATTCGACTGTATTTTTTTGTGTGCATGTTACGCGATTTCTCCGAAATGTGAAACGATTTCGATGATTCTTTTCTGGTTGGAAAGGGGGTAGTATACAAATCAGTACCAGTATTCATATCATATTCTGTATTCAATTCGAAGAAAATATTCCACCTCTTAAGGTTAAGCCAATTAAGAGATGAATCAGGTTTATTAGATTTCACACGCTTTCTGTTAAATGATTTCAATAAAACTTAGCAAATAGATGTAATTCCACAAACTTTTGAGGTCGGTTTTTTGTAATAAAAATAATATAATTATAATTATGATGATGCATTGCAAATACAGTAATGTATTCGCTTCAACCCGAAGGGAATTCGAAATGAACCGATAATTAAAATCGAATGTGTGAACTTGTAATCAAATTATAATAAAATAACTATAACTTAGAATATTTTAAAATTTCCATTAAATTTTAATAGTTTATCAATCATTCTGATTGAAAACACCTGTTGTTTAATAGTAACCTAACACGCAAGTTTCTCGATATATATCAGATTATTTATATGGTAATTAATTATATAGAAGACTAGTAAGTTACAAAATTTACAAAATGATTACGTTACGATGTATGTACGTTATTAATCTTGAATGAAGAATTATCGGCATTTGAAAATCTTTTTCAGGTTAGGAACGAAATGAAATAATTTTTATTTGCATAAGAATTAATAAGATATAGTTAAAAAAAGTGTACAAATGAGTTAATAATTAGTGCAGCATATCTTACCGATAGCCGGCAGACAAAAATTTAAACTTACGTTACACTAAAACATTAATACTAATATGTACTACAGTGTTATCAATTTATTAAATATATTCTAAAAATTCTTTGACGCTGTAGAAACAATTGTCCAAAAGCCATTTCTCTAGTTTTTTACACATTTGATTTGTCGGCAATGCCTTCAAATTATTCGGTATTTTATTAAAAATCTTAACACCCAAGCTATAGCAATTTCTTTGAAATAATGTAGTCTGTGGACAATAGTTTAGCACCAGTCTATCAGGTTTCCTTGTACTTCTAGGATTTACTGCTATTGCTCTTCTAAACAGATCAGGTCTTTGTTTCACTAATTTACATAACTCTAAAATGTACACACTTGCTACAGTTAATATTCTCAGTTAGGAAAAAGAGTCCTGCAACTAAGCAAAAGACCAACACCACAAATCGCTCGTATACATTTCTTTTGTACTATGCATACTTTATCAATTGTTGCGCTGTTACCCTAAAATTATAACTCCATAGCGAATAACTGACGCTATATAACCATGATAGCATACAAAGCCACTTCCCGAGATATTGTTTTAGACAGCCTGCCTATCACATATACAAATTTATTGATTCTGTTACATAGATTATCAATATGGCTGTTATAATTAAGATATTTGTCTAGACATAGTCCTAAATATTTTTTGTTGTCAGCTATACAAATCTTTTGATTCTTATAATGTACATTTATATTAAGTTATAATTTTCCCTTTAAAGCAAACTCAATGTAATTTGTTCTTGTAATTTGTAAATTATTGTTATTAAGCCATTCCATTACGGATTCTATAGTAACATTAGTATCGTTTTCATATTCGTTTACATATAAAATTTTATTAGACGTCACTACAACGGATAAGTCGTCTGCAAATAATACACAGTTATGGTCTGCCATTTTAGGTAGATCAATAATGTACAGAATAATGTACAGAATAACGGACCCAATACACTACCCTGTGGAACACCGAGTTTATTATGTTTGTATTCTGAGTTATAAATTGATTGAATATTATGATCACCTATTTATAGTGTGCACTTCGACACTCTGCATTCTATTCTTCAAAAAAGAGTTCAACCACAGCAGAGGTAAGCCTCGAACACTATAACGCTCAAGCTTTTGTAATATCATGAAACACAAAATCAAATGCTCTAGACAAATAAAAAAATAGAGCTGTTACATAGTTTTTGATCTAAACTTTGTGTAATAGCGTTAGTCTGACTGAAACAAGCATCCGACGTAGTCCTTCCCTTTTGGAAACTATACTGTTCATCTCTAATAATCTTAAATTTCACACAGTAGTCGTACAATTGAGCATACATACACCTTTCGAATACTTTAGACAAGACCGGTGTTAGCATAATAGGTCGATAGTTGCTTATATCAGCTTCATCTCCAATTTCGTAAATAGGTTTAATAATAGATTTTTTTAATATATCAGGGAACACACCTGTTTCAAAAGATAAGTTGATTAAATAAGTTAAATTGGTGGTAATTCGTGTCCACACATCTTCATTATTTTGGTTGATATCTCATCAAGGCCACAAGCATTGGAATTTTTTAGTGTTGATATAATTTTGAGAACATCGTGTACTGCTACTGGCTTTAAAAAAAAGGAGGAAGCAGATTGTTCGACTGATGAATGTTAGGATTGTTTATGGTTCAGTATAAATTTAGGCTGAGATTTATAAAACGAACTTTAACTTAGACTTTCGCACACGCACTCATGCATGCACGCATGCACGCACTCACATTCGCACGCACGCACGCTCTCACGCAGTCACGCAAAAAAAAAGTAAAAATGTCGAGCTAATAAGTTTTTCGTATTTACAAACGAACTTTATCTAAGTTTAATCAAGAAATTACGAAGTAAACTCAAAGTTCTATCTGATTTCTTGCTTAAATTTAGTCAGTTCTTTTTGTAAATACGAAAAACTTGCTTTGGTCGTCATTTTGGTTCAGTCGAAATCAAAGTTCGAATTTCAAATCTCAGCCTTAGTGTCAATCGATGTACCAATTACGGAAGTATACAAGTCGATGGTTTTATAGAATAGCGGTCATTCACAAAAACACCTAATTTATCAGGAAGGTTTAAAAAACTGAAAGTATCAGGCGCGCTAAGCAGACACCCGCTCAATGTTGTTACGTGATTATTTAAGCAAAGGAAAAGCTCGGCGGTTCATTCTGAACACAGTTGTATAAAAACGTAACTATATTAGTTCAGGTCACTCTTTTTGGAAAGCAAACGAAGTGTCTTCTAATAGTTTTTCCAGGGCTCTCCCTGGAGATCTGTAAGTGTTCTGTATCATCTGGTACAGAGCACTTGAGCACTTTACAGGTCTAATGTATATAGAGGTTTGAAGAAGCTTCAAGCTCAATGTATGCTTTTTTTAACCACTTTTCTTTTAACAGATAAACATCTGTTATGATTGTCTGTGCAGTGCAGTGCATCATGATAAGCGTAATAAATACAACAACAAATTAAGTAAAAATTCAAATGATTAATTTCGCAAACGTAATAACTAAAGTGCCTGGCCCATTCGATTTACACGTCTTCTTCCGTCTTATTTAAGTCTTGTCGGTGGAGTAATAGCCCTTCATTTACATAAATTTTTAAAATTCCTTGTTGACATTTGACTTTATGACATCTACATAGAGTTAAGCAGTTTACAAAATGACAGGTTGTGTAATTCGACGTGTAACCGAGTAAGTAACAAGAAGATACAGCAGTCAAATAACATAATATAATTCAAATATCGAAGAATTAAAGAACCTTCATATTTCGTCTTGTGACTGTTTGATTATATGTTTAACTGCCGCAGAATTTATTTTAAACGTTCCTTGTTAACCGAAATAGAAATGCTTTTTAAAAATGATTTATTAATAACTTATGACATGTGGGGTTTAGGGGATAGAGACAACACCGGTGTTACATTTCGGGAGAGACGCTTGAATATGTATATGTATGTATGTATGTATGTATATATTTCTAATTCAAGATTCCTATACAATGGCGGCAATATTCCATTTGCACATTTTAAGAAGTATATCTAATTAACTTAGAAATATACATTTGTTAACAAGGAACATATACATATAAAAGTAGTGGTTAGTATGTGTTTTGAACATTTATATAATTGAAAATGTCGAGCATTAAACAGATTGAACGAGTATAAAATTTGCAAATGTATCACATTTTTTTATTACTTTATCTCGATTGTAATAGAAGGCAATCCTTTCATCGAATAGATAGAAAAAACTTGCACCTACACGTTATTGTCTTCATATGTAATAATAATAGTTATAAAACAAGACATACCGTTAAGTTTTAGATGTATTATGAATTCTACATAAACTGTACATTAAAAGACAAGTTTAAACTAAAAATAGTGGAATTCAAATTGAAGGCAAATATAATTATGACTAACGATCTGCGCTGAAACGGATAATATTATTAAGATACGGATACATAAATATACAGTAAAATTTACTTGTATTTTAATATAAAAAAAGATAACAAAAGACTTGTTTCACATGAACGATTTCATTGCAATCAAGGTAAATCGAACAAAAAATACACGTTCGAACAAAATTATTCCACATTATTTATTATGCAAGCGTCGTTCGCGTAGAAAAAAGGGGCTAATAAATATCGAACGATATAAATACACTGCAGTGTCACAATACTTGGCGCGAATTAATATCGACTAGATTCGCGAAACCCTGCGGCGATGTTGGAAGACAAATTGCAAAGGCAGATTAATTTAGATTTTTATAAGATAGAAAACTAAATAAAATACAAACCGTATTTTTCCCATTTCACTTATATAAGTAAGATAAAAGTCAGTAATTAGAACACAATAGTTGAGATCTGCAAAGCAAAGTGCTAAATTGCAAAGGCGGCTTGTTGTTTCATTGGTAAGGACGTTCTTATTCCTACCAACAACACACGTTTATTATGTACACTCGAGCCGCAGTCTATGGGTTCAAATAACCTATTTTTATTGCATAAATGCTATGACTTGGTGGGTATTCATTGTTTAATGAATAACTGCAAAAGTCAACAGCATTATACATACATTATACTTTACGCTATTTACGTAGCGTCCAAATTCGCAGTCAAAAATGACAGTGATAGCTTGATGTTCCTAAGAGTACCTAAGATTATATAATTACAGAGCAAAACATAGGGATTAAAAACTTTGAAAATGTGCCCCTATTCTTCACCAATTAATAGCGTTAAAGAAATTAACACGTTCAAATAAAACTACACAGATATTTCTAGTATATTGACGCTTGCAGAGGGGAAGCAAAGGGCTTCGGTAAAATTATTGTTTAACTTAACTTTTTTATAGCCGTGACGCCATACGAAGGGTTACTTTGAGAACGTAGTTTATTTAGAGTTCAAAATGGGCATTTAAAAATGTAAGTGCACCAGTTTCAGAGCGTAGCACTTGTTTACACAGTTAGGTAACGAACACTTAAATTTAGTTCAATTCCGTATACGCGTTATATTATTATTAATTACTTACGAACATAGAGTTATTTCTTACAATATGAACGTGCAATTTATTTTGTGTTTAAATATTGAAAGTTTATTGAAATTTTGCTAAGAAGCTTGCAAATATTTGAGAGGAATCTAGAATTAAATAAATGATTTCATTAGCACGAACAAATTAATGATCAAATTGCACCCTTCGCAAGTGAAGCAATCTGAAAAATATTTTACCAAAATATGACGTATGAAATAAAAGTAATACTATATCGTTTTTCTAAAAAACAGAATTTTTTTCATGTTTTGGCACTCGCCAGAGCATACTTGCGAGACTGGTGTGACGTAACATTTATATTTTTTACATTATTTTGACAATTTCCCAAAAACTGCTATTCGCCTTACGTCACTTTATAATTAAGAGTATTTAAAAAAAAATATTATCATTCAGAAACCAGGAATTAGAACAATTTAAAGCAAAGAATTTGCAATATAATCAATATAACCCGAAAATAAGCTCCTAATCTCATCTCAATCCAAAAAATTGAAATGACTGCGAGATAGATATTGTCTATAGCTAAACAAACGTATTTTTTAATTATCTATGGTTTCTATCTGTCCAAGGATGTAATCGCAGGTTGCTCTCGGAAATAGAAAAGGTGTGTGTAATTGTCATTGCGGAATATTACAGTTTCCTCTCCGTAACATTGTGTTTCAACATAGGAAATGAAACTATTTTTCCAGATTTAAATCGAGTATATTTGTTTTTTCAAACAAACCAAGGTTTCGGTCCCTTTACAGGTACCCATGGTCAAG
Organism: Hyposmocoma kahamanoa; assembly: GCF_003589595.1. Lineage (NCBI taxonomy): Eukaryota > Metazoa > Arthropoda > Insecta > Lepidoptera > Cosmopterigidae > Hyposmocoma > Hyposmocoma kahamanoa. The sequence continues at coordinate 2,070,637 of NW_020654972.1, read as the reverse complement.
GTTGAAAAATAGTTTCATTTCCTATGTGTAACAATCGCGAAAACCTAAGAACTCGATATTGTATTTTAAATCAAGACCAGCCCTAACTACAGTCTACTTATAGAAGAATACAACAGATATAACTCTATGAAATTATGTATAAAAATCAGAGTTAGAAGTGATAATTAACTCTTGACAAATATATCTTGATTATTATTTTTATGTTTATGAAATGAATTGGATCGAAAAATGCTACCGCTGGCATAGTCGTGCTACGTTTCATCAGAGCTGTATCTAAATGTGTCAAATGTCAATCTTAAAATAAGTCACAAACCAAATTGATTTTCCCAAAGATTTTTCTCCGTGTTATTTTTCTCACCGTTTGTCATTTTTAGTCCATAATGAAAGAGAAAATTATCGGATATATCGCACGTCAAATAAAATACAGTCGTAACTCAAAATAGTGGAATCGAGCAAACACTATTTAAAAAAATTACCGAATGGAACAAAAAAAATTTAATCTCTTTTATAAGTAAGTGGATAACTAAATATTAAAGAGAAATAAAAATAATCGTATTATTCGCAGTAAGATCTTTTTTCTTTGATCTTTTTTTGAATCTTCTAGTCTTATTTTCACAATCCCACAATTTTTTAGTTACTACAGTATTTTGTTTCATGTGCGATATGTCGGATCATTATTATTTTTTTATGTACAATTATAAATAACACAAAGAAAATAAATATCTTGATAATTTCGAAACCTCATAAAAATTATATCTATCGATGTATCTATACTATGCGTAAAACAAATAAAGCATAAGGCTTTTAAAAGTATTGTCGGATTATGATAAAGAACATGCCGGTAAATTTTCACATTAACATTATTATTTTAAAAACTAGGTTAATGAAACTTTAGCTAGCTTTACTAATAATTATGAGCTATACGCTTAGCTTTAAGCCTCAGGATTAAATTCAACTGTATGGTATCATGAGAATGTTCTAAGTCTAAATTGTAAAGCTATGTACGCTGTTGTATCTAAATAGGTAAGCGACATCACATTTAGCATTTTCTATCAGCGATAAAACAGTGACGAAATCGAGTCGACTGTTTTTAAATGCAATTACGTAAGTTACGGTACAATAAGCTGATCATTTTATCTAATCCAATCTTTGAAACTGTTGCGTCATCTTTGACTAGTGCAATATTTCAGTGAACGTAACGAATACTGTAACTAATAAACGAGGTTACTTTAAACATCTATTTGTTCTATAGTCCTAATCTACCCTCCTTGTCATAAACGCATTTGCATTTTGATTACTTTGGAGATTGGAACCTAGTTTTTATCTTTGAAAACTGTCAATTACACTGATTCACAATAAAACTGAAACTAAATAAGATATAAGAAAACCGATTAGAAGGGGTTGTAGATCTCGTTTTGCTGGTTCCAAATATGTAAATAATTCTATTTCGCTAAAATGTCGATTATGATGTTTATGATAAGGATGGCAGCAATAATGTACAGTAAAAATATAAATATATAGATTCGAAAGTACAATTATCCTACTCCAAAACCTAAACAAAACAAAAAATATCAATAAATTTACTTATAATAGTACAGCAGCATTAAAAGAAAATCTAAATGAAACAAAACACAAATATGTTTTTTTACTAAACTCAATAAACTACCATACGAAATAAGTTACTAAATAACGCACCAAATTTCGAATTTTAAAAAGCGAACGGGAATATATTACTGGAACATTCTCGAACGCCATAGAAGGATCCCCCTGTTTCTACACCATTCTGGTTTAGCCCGCGCCAAGCGAAGCGCACCGTGTGTGCGGCCCGAAGGCGGCATTAACTTGGATTGTGAAGCTCTCGCTGCGCTAGTTTGGTATAGTATTCTTCCGAGTAAATTGATGCGCTTGTCTGTTTACTTTTTATGTTGTATATTGTGAATTAATGTGAAAGGCCACATTAGGTAAAATAGGTAATTTAATTTTGTTGTGGACTTGTTTATATATTTATTTATCAGAAAAACACAAAACTTGTATTACGAAATTGTATTACGGAATCATTTTAAATTTTTTTTTGGTCTCATTACGATGTAGACACATATCGTGTCATCAAATGAATGCCTATGGTACTAAGATACCACTTAATGTTCTAATTTTATTTAAGTTCGTTCTAGGATAATTTCCCAATATGAACGGTCACTACCTTACTACACCTAAGTCCTGATATTGACACAAAATTTGACGGCGCCAGACCTCGTTCCACTACATCGAAAAGGGTATTTATTACGTGGCGCTTTATTTTCTGTTATTTTTTGCTACCGTAACCATTCTAAATCAATTTAGCTCACAGCCCTCAACACCTCGAATGAGGCACGGCCCGCCCCTGTTCTCGATATTCACAAAAAGTACGAGATCAAATCCCGTGAGTCACCCGGGACTACCAAGTGTCTATGACGTCATCCTAATGTAAACAATGGATTCAACTGGATTTATTTAGAGGAATACTCCCTATGACAATGAAATAAGCGTGACAATTTGAACTCTATTAACTTGTACGTTAGTTATGTATTATTGCGATGAATTGGTTTAGGTGGTAAATTGGTTAGCTACTTTGAAACTAAAATCTTATAAGTACAGTGAATCATTTTAAGAATGTTTTATAAATGAAGACCTCACACGGACATTATAAAAATCTACATTTGTCTGTTTGGAACGCCCAGTCTCGGTGACAAGTAGCTTTGGTGTCAGGAGTATTCTTGAAACTAAATAAAGGTGTTCCACATTGTATAATAACTACAGTATTACAATATCTTATATTATAACGCTTAAAGACAGCGAATGTAGTGTATTGCTACTGTAGACCATTAAAAGTATTCGTACGTCATAACACTGTAAATATAGTTCTCGAAATGATTCAAAATGTCATTTTAAACTGAGAAACTAAAAAAAAATTACGCTGAATAAAAAAAGAACGCTTTAAATATAAATTTGCTAGAGTCTAGGAGCCAATTTAAAGAGTAACAACAATGGGATAACACTGTACCGAGTATCACCGCTATACTACGAAGCAAGAAAACGTTTAGTACTTTTACCCTCATTCGGGAACCACTCAGTGCCGGGATTGCCGATGACGTCATAGTGTGCATAGCCTGATTTAAGTACTTATCGATTAAAGTATCACTATACTGGGATATCTCTTTGTTTGTAAAAGGAATTTAGGGCGGTCGTTAAAACACGCCGCGTCTATTTGAAACGTTAGAATTAAGGTTAGGTATGCATGTATCAGAATAGTGATGATGTTTCGAAATGTATCTATTAGACATGGAAGTGTTGATTAAACTGTTTATTGTTTGGTCGAAACACTGAATAGGAAGGAATAATAAGTACCTAATAATACAGTACAGGTCGTGGCATTCTTTGGGGTTGGCTTATGTTCAGCAGTGGAGGTCTTTCGGCTGAAATGATGATGATGACGGGCGGAAAAAAATATGAAACAGAACCGACGTAGATGGCGACTGACAAGGCAGCGGGCTTTGCGGCGTGTCTTTAAACTGCTGGGCAATCTGCTTATTTTGGGATAAATGTGAATTTTATAACTAATAGGGGTTCAGTCGAAAACCAAAATTTCGCAAGTTCCTTGTAGTATACTTAAAAAGAAATATTTCCATATAAAAAATACAAAGTTAGATATTTTGTTCTTAAATAATTAGTTTTAGAACTTTATTTTAGCCTGTTTTTAGGATTTTAATATAACACTGCTATTACAATTGTGTGGTAACTCAAAATATGTGAATTTTAAGATTTTATCATTACTAAACGTAAAATTTGATTATCTACACGTTAATAAAATCGTCGTTAGAATATTGTAAGAAACAATTAAAATACATCTACTTATCTCAAAATGAGACATACTTTATATGAGCTAGTTCTGGCTAAAATATGAAATTATTGTTAAATGTATTCATTCCCCTTTTATTCTTAAATGTATTTGCAAGTAGTAAATTGCAAAGTAGTAAATTGTTTAGATGTCTATAATAAAGTATAACCTATACATCAATTTTAATGATCTTTCACAGGAAATGACTAATTAGTTTTTCAACTTTTTGAGTTAATACACTATTGTGTTAATAGTGCGATATGATCGGGTGAAGTATATCCTATCGTGTAATAAATGAGCACATTCTTTAGAAAATATCCTTAGGTATATTTGGTATATTTTTACCGACCTTTTGTAGACACTTATTTAATAGTAAATAATCGTTTGATCTAGCTAAACAATTTTTCCCGCTTCTGTTCCGCTGACTCGTCTTGAATATGTAAAGAGAAACACTGTAATAACAATAAATTCTTTGCCAACATTCGGTAAAGCTCTTCCTTTTATATTTATTTATTGTCTTTTATCACACAAGTTTATATTTCTCACTTGGCGTTCTCAATTTATGTTTACATAATCGAGTGCTCTATTTATAAGGATAGAGTTGTTCCGGATTCGCTCTAGGATCCACGCGAGGCCGCTCGCGTCGTGCCTGCATGGGTAACACTGCATTACATTAATTGCTCCTTGAAGGTCTCTAGGCTGGGCACGCCTTGATAAATCATTTATTAGTAGGTACAACCTACATTAGATAAACAAGTTGACCGGAGAACTAAAGAAAAATGGAAAATCAAAACTATGTAGAAATTCATTTAACAAAACCAGTCAGCCGTGACCATGGGACCTGTAATGGGCCCGAAGCGTTGGTTTGTTTGAAAAAACAAATATATGCGATTTATATTCGACAAAATAGTTTTAGTTCTTAAATAAAACGTTTTACAAATTGGACCCTTTAAGGCAGAGGACCAACTTTCTTATTTGTTTTATATTAACAAATTAAAAGTTGATTTGTATTGTTTGTTACAAAAATGATTTTAAAAGTTTTGTGATATTTTGAAAAAAAAGAAATCCTTTTTTGTTTGACTCGGTCAAACATGTAAATTCAATGTAAGTATGTAGGTTATTAAAAGACAAAGATCAAAAAGAAATACGTAGCTAAAGTCTTCATAAAATTGAATCTCAAACGCCGACCGGGGTTTTGAGCCTAGACCGGATATTAAACGCCAGTCGATAACTTACACTTTCCAACAGAAAATAATTTCTAATTCCACTGCGGTCTAATCGGTGTAAATGGTTTCATTTGAACAATAAGCCGAGGTGAAAATAAGGAAATGTAGTGTTCTATAAATAAACTATTTGTTTAAAAGTTTCGGAAAACGAATGAAACAGTATAACACGCAGGGCAGATTGTGGAGAGTTGTTGGTGAGTAGCGACACCACGGACTCGAGATCTCTAGGAGAATACCGATTATTCCCACTTCTGGCTTATCTTCGTTGGCCGTCCAGGGCGGAATGCGAGAATTAAAAATTTGAGAGTTGAAAGTGTGTATAAATAACGATGAGAGCAATGTCCGGCCCGGCCTGATGGGTGCCGAATAAACACGCAGCGCAACATGAGCGCAACTCTACTAACTCAACTCAAAAACCGCCACTCTCAGCCACTTACATGTGTTGCCCTCCAGAGGCATATACCATTTTTCGGGGTTTAACTAGAGAGTGGCGAGTATTTCGCAGAAAGTTCAATACAATAGAAATTCGAAATGGCGGATGGCCGCTATCCCGTAGGTTATCTCAGATAGAGCGATGCTACACGATGCGTTTGCGTTGGCTTCGCTACGCCTGAGCGGTGACGCTGCGTTACAAAGTTATATAGTACACTATATAATATAAATTAGGACTATATGCCACATGGTGCGTTGAAACGGCGATGGAACGCGTGCGCATCGGACAAGGGGCCAGGAGACAAAGCGGGGAGGGGTGCTGCGGTGCGTAAGTAAGCGGCGTTACGTTGTGACACTGCATTGCTCAGGTGGCACTTGGTTCATTGAAATCATAGCATTGCGACGACGCGGACACGCACCGGCAACGCCCATGCGCCATCGCTCATATCAGCAGAGTCAGCTCCCATCCATAGCCCAGTTTAGTTTCCATGAATTCCTAACACTAGGAGTCATTGCATCTGACGGATACAATCTTCGAGTGTATTTACTATTGCAACCGAGGATGATTCTTGTTATCTGTGGGGAATATTGTTTTTATTTACTTATTATTATTAACTGCCTCCGTGGCTAAACGGTTACCATGCCGGACTGCCACGCAGAGGTCCCAGGTTCGATTCCCGGGCCGGGAGAAATAGTTGTATGGCCTACAATTATTTCTCTCGTGAGTTTGGGTGTAATTTATGGTTGTCTATGTGTGTGTCCATGGCACCCGCGACACAGGGTTTTCCTAGTGCGGGGCTATGTTGAGTGTGTGCGTTATTTATTATTATTTAGATCATGCGCCTTTAGAACAGTGGAACTTCAATTTTCGTAAATTGAAAACAAAAATGTAAAACAAGTAAATTTCTCTTCATTCATATCTTTCAAACTCGATCGCGAATTTCCCCAAGAAGAACGTGCAGGAAAATCGAGCGGTTTGAGGTAAATTGTACCATAATATAATGATGAATACTTGGTGTTAATTTGACGCCAATCAAAGCAGTCCCGTAGACTGAATGATTCAAATAAACGACACTTCATAACTTAAGTCTTTGTGATCTTAGTTAGACGGTTAAGAATACAAGGAACAGACGTTGGTTGTCGGGAATGAGGCGGAATCTAAAACGAGTGATTTATTTGTTCAAGTCACCAGTGCCTTGACAGCAAAACAAAAGCGTTGACACAAATCGCTCTAGATTAGACGTCGCCTTCCTTCCTTCCTACCTTACTTATGTAAAGTGTAATTTTATACTTCGTCATACCTTCTGGTTTACAACAGAACGTCTTTCTTTTGTTCTCTTTATTTAAAAATATTTAAGGTTATTCAGATACTAGTGACATAAAAGTAGTTTAAAATCTATCGAAAATCACCAAGTATGCCATACTGCTCACACGGTAAAGAAAACATAATATTAATTGACACAAATATTATTTCTTTGGAAATGAGAACAGAGTGGGCCGACCTGCACGTACCCTGTATACTTTTATAACGCAATAATATTACTTAGACAGTTAGCAGGAATGACTGAGCCAATAAAAGCTTTGACTTAGAACCAAACAGCCCTTGTAGATAAGAGGAAACCTGATATTGAAATTGTCTAGCGGATATCACCAATATACTTCTATAGGTGTAGAATTCAAAATTAATCGTGAGACTATGTGTTTATGAAGTGTTAACAGATATTATACGTATTTTTTCTTTAAAAACAGCGCCAAATTATTACTGTAGTGTACTGTTATAGTAATAAAATTATGCTAAACTTTCTATTTTTCTTTTTAAATATGTTTAACTAAATGTTTAGTCACCACAACATTTATTTATCGTTTAAACAATATATTAATTTAAGTAACAGATTTGTCACTCAGTGCCTTTATTGAAAACAGTAGATAAATTCGCAAAAATTTACCACTGGTTAAGCAGATTGCGATCAGACTAGAATGCTATCTCTACGCATCGTTACACAAGGATAAAGGAACAAATTCACCAATACACCGTAGCATTTATTGCGTATTCTATATCTGAAATAATAAGGTTTGTAAACTTACTCTTTGGACACACAAAAAAGGTATAATTGATTGAATCCTACGGTTACCGGAAGGCTTATACAGGTATAATTTATCTTAAGTGAGCCCTTTAGCAATAAACATTTATAACATACAATTTAAAATTAAACAATTTTAGAATCAAAATAAGTAAATTAAACATGTTCGAACATAATCAAAACAAATACTTTTCAGTGTCTTCTAAAGGACCGACCGTTTATAGTACTAATCAAATAAACAAGTTTATAATTAATTTAAACACGTGAAAAGTTATTTTTATGTTTAGTGTACACAAGAGAAACGTGTTTATCAGACACTAGTACGGGATATCAAATTTTTGTTTGTTTTATAACTGCAATCATCATTTAATTTTATACTCTAGTCAAATTACATTAGAATAAATGAGAACAAACAAAAACATGATTTTTAGGGTTTTCACCTCAGACTGTTGTACAATTACCACAATTGCAATATTTTTCGCCGAAATTCGACTAGGCTATTAACCCTAAAGTCAGTTATCAGCCAATTTTAATACAGAATTGATACTCGGTGCGTAGCGGATAAAGGGTGTCATAGCAATACTATTTAATACCACAAACATAAGAGTGCAAAGCGCATTACGTTAGTGACACCAACAAACAGTGAGTATTTTATTAGCTCATGGTTTATTTATAACTAAGTATTTTCTATTATGTATTTGTTAGTACGTTTTAACATAACCGATGAGGTCTTTTTCTTGTCAATTAGGGTTTCGCTTCGCACGCGTTTCGGCCGCATCATTTCCTTTATTATTGTACGCCTGGTATCAGAACGCGAAATGCTTTCAGTGACATATCTTCATCGGAGATGGCGGCGCTGACATCTTGAACAAGGTTTAATGGGTCGCATGCTGAATCAAATCCGGTTGGCAAGAAAAAGGCCCAAAGTGCACGATACTCACCGAGGTTGGCGTAGTAATTGTGAAGAGTATACAATGAATAGTCACCTAATTTTAACAGGTACGCGGAGAGTAGCACAGCGTCCTGCCTGGGGTCCATGTGCGTTGAATGAGGTACTGTCGGCCGCATCAGCGAAGATATAGAAAAGTCCGTTGTCTGCGCACCTCCCCCCCAACCCCCAACACTGCACAACTTGCACTCCTCCTTCATCGTCTAACACTAATATAAATACTCTAATATCCGTTTTTTTTTGTACTCGGTTTGTACTGGGCACTGGTAAATCACATATAAAAATATCCGTCAGGCTCGCACATCACAGAACCATATCACAGCAGCGTTCGGCGGCGGCGTTTGTAATCCACTATCTTACGTACACTCTGGAGGACTGTGTGTATCTACAACGTTTAATGTTTAAATTTAGCGCGTATCCAATGTGTTCGCTAACACATAAGATACGCGAAATAAATCACTCACTGCGTTTAGTTTACCACATGCAAATGGCCTGTCGTGCTTATTTGTTACAAATGTGACTTACAAATTTTTTATCAATACTGTTTTCTATTGATCAAAACTGATCAATCAATCATCATCATCCGTTTGTACTTTATGTACAAATTGCAAAGTACAAACATAACTTTTAAATCGAATTTTGTATTGCATCATGTCCATGTAACAGGTTTCATGGGACCGGAATCAAAAATTCCCGTTTTATGTTGGAAAAAAACGAATAAACAACGTTAGTAGGTGCGATGTTTGTTAGGCGATATGCATGGTAAACAAACGTAGAAAAAGTTTGATTCGGTGTGGTGTCGGCGAGCAAGTGGCGGTGCTGCATTGCGGCGGCTACGGTCAGAGGTGCAATGCTGTCGTACCATTAACGTCCCACTTCTAGCTAGACGATGGCGCAAAAAGTTGTTTATATAATTCATAATATTTTAGGCTGTTAATAAGAGTCCCTGTTGCCAGATTTTCATGTCTCGACGAGGGTGTACCACGAGGCACAAATTAGCAACATTTTTTTATTTTATTAATTTATTTTGTCGATAACATATATATTGGCAATAATTTGAAAATTGGTTTGATGGTCCTTTAACCGCCCTTTACGGAGTAAGTCACGTGTAAACTACACCTGACGTCATGTATAGTTAACTCTGTAGTTGTTTACTTCGATGACGCTGGTATCGCAGCTGCGCTCACCACAAAAGGCCTTACTCGTATAAAAGTGTTAGCATCGTAAAATATTTTTCTTTTATTTATTACTCTTATTTTTTTATGTGTTTAAAAGGCGTTACAGATGTAACATTTCATTTTTCGCGTACTTTATTTTACAGCCACAATAACTAAATCTCATTTTTAGATACCCTTACACGCTGTAGGTATATGTAGCGGAAAAAAAGGATATCAAAGGCAGAAAAACTCAATGATTTTATTTAACGTAGGTAAGTATACTAGTAGATGCCACGATAATAGATAAGACTGATTTGCTTGTAATTTTTAGAATAAACTCCATAGTGGAACAAATAAACAGTAATCATCAATCAAACTAATATAATGCTCAAGACAAGTGTTTTGATCGCTCCGTTAAACCACCACAGCTTATCTCATTAAACAGTGGATACTGAGAAAGTGATTCATTTTGTTTATTATAAACGATTTTTAAAAGACAAACGTACACGAACTTTGCAGGTTACATTACATATGTACTTTTAGTAGTATTGTATATATATGCTAAAATCTAAAATAGAATCTCATCATATATCGGTTATTGTAAGTTATGTTAAGATAATTTTTAATTTCCTGCTGTTAATTAGATAATCATTTTCGTGTATTAATTTTAAAGCCATTGGTTATTGATTAACTTATGAATGTACATACTTATTTTTATATATGTCAAACGGTATTTTGGCGTTGACGATCTAAAGTGTCATAAAAAATATCAGATCATAAATGATCCGGAACATGAGCATCAGCTTCTTTCCGTATATAAATTTAATTTCAATATGTAAATTGCTGTTGTACTGCGTTCGCGAACGAACGAGTGAAGCAAATTATCTTTTGACTAGCTTGTATAGAATGTAATATTGAAAAGCAAAAAAATTACCCTCGCGGGCGATGTTTTCTCAGCGCGCCAGAAAGAACTCTTGTGACCACAATGAAAAGTGTCTCCATCTCCTTATGCCATAAGAAATTGACAGGAAGTTTATAAAAGTGAATTCAGGGAAGACTCGAGCAAGTACTTAAGTCTTGTTACTCTCATAATTCGACCCCGACAACAGACATTTGATATGATCATGCGAAGTGGGAAGGTCTGCTGTTGGTCTGTATAAAACTGGGCAGCGACTGTTATGGAAACTGAAAGGTATCTTGAAGGTATATAAGTTTTTTCATAAAGGAAGAAGGAAAAATATGGATGTTTTTCTTGATATACGAGAGTGGAAACGTATGTTACGTGCACTGAATAGCGTCGCAATATGCACGCGGCCTTGACTCGGTAGTAAACAGGCGAGGCGGCGGCGCCCGTCACGTGTCCGCGGAAACTCATGTCTGATCTGATCGCCAATACTCTTCCATGATTATCTAATCCTGGTGCCTATAGCGTATGTTAGGAATCGATTTTAAAACAATAATGTTGGTAATAAGCGGCACACATAAAAACTCAAGTCAGAATACAAAATAGTGACAGTTTCAATAATTTTGGAATTTATATAATTATTAAGCAGCAATTTTGGTGCTGAATGAGGAGGTCCCGGGTTGGATTCTCAATAGGGAGAAATTGGGAAACGACTTTTCTAAATTGGTTTTGGGTGTTCGGGGAAGTGCCCCAAAGTGAATTCCGTTGTTCTTGTACTCAAAGTACAAGGAATTCCCTAGATTGAGACAAGACAATTGGTGTGCTTGTCTGTCACTTAAAATAGTGATGCAGTGCAATAGAAGAAACGTGCTAGCGGAACCTGGTGTCTTCGATATTCTTTCATGATTATCTAGCCTTAGCATATGGATCGATTGGCATCAGGATCATTAATAACTAACCTATGAATAAGTGTATTATTCACTTATGTGAAATACACTCAATGGTCACTGGGCTCCTCCAACGGAAGGTCTAGGGGACAATGTCTAATATATCGATCGGGGAACCAAAAAGTTCCAGTTTTAAATTCGACCGAATCAATTTATCAAAACAAGCTAATTCATAAGTTTTTATTATCGTCTTCAAGCACGGATTGCCTGAAGGCGCTGGTTCGAATCCACCCGGATCGAAGGAATTTTTCTTAGTGTTCATAATTATAACAAACTAGTGGCGTAAGTTATCAAAAAATATTGGTAGTAAAACATCATGACTTTCAATAAAAATTTAAAAATTACAATTATAAAAGCGACATACGCAGCTGCCGGTAACTAAGTAACAAAAAAGGTAACGTAAAGGTACCTGGCTGAGTGAAGAAATAGATTTCTCACAGATGGCGCTACGGCAAAAAAGTCGTTAAAAAAATAACAAAAATTTGCAATAGCAAAATTTGTAAGGTCTAGTGGTTCGTTCCGTAGCTCTGAGGAATTTTTCTTAGGGTCGTATTCCAGAACTCTACTCAATGCTCAAATCATGCTCAAATCAGGATTTGAGCAGACTTGAGTACGATTTCAAGCCCTGGAAATACGACCCTAATGGCAAGGACTTCAGTATGATTTTCAGTGCTCACTGCAATACTTAAGTCCTGACTTGAGTATTGAGTACCCTTAGGGTCGTATTCTAGGACTCTAATAACAATAATCTAATTACTACTTCATATGCCTCGTACAATAAACAAAATTGAACGATTTTCTACTTAATAGGCATAATGTTCAAAAATATGTGAATTAAACACTAAATTATAGACTTATATAAATTATAGAATTATATAATTATAAACACAAAATTAACAAACAAAATCGTTTTAAAACACCAAGTGGAATCTCCTGCACGGAAATCTCATTTGAGTATTTGGGGATTATGAAATTTGGCAATGACTCATCCGGGAGATGAAGCTTGGTATTTCCCCATATACATAATGCAATACTTTTATTATTATAGAAATCTATAAACAAAGCAATAATTAACAGGGAGGGTATAACGCTTATAACAACAATGGGTCTGATTTTTCATCATCGAACTCATTCATATTAAATTACATTAAAAGAAAAAAAATTGTGCCCCAAGAAACAAAGAGTTGTGACAGTAGGACACTGCGGTATTATCTTTACAGAGAGAGTAATATAACGTGAAATCTTAATTATATTAAATAGAAAGACAAAAGTGAAGGAACGTTAAACGTGCATACTCACAAGTTACAATCTTTTCGCATCAGTAAAAATACGGTGGAACCAGTGTCGATCTAATAAATCCTTTTTTCAAAAACAACCTCCGAAATTTCGAGCAAAAAAAACTTAATAATAGGTGTGGTCGCACGTGCTTTCGCAGCTGCTGTGACAGATGTTGTTGCACGGAAGACCCTGCCGCTCCCTACCTCTTGTCATACCCCTCTCATCCCTGACTACCTGCGCAAGCGTCACTCACAACCTGCCTCACAACCGAACCCAATTTGAATGAAGCCACATCTAGCTCTCTGAATATCACTTAATTAGTCACCGTTTAGTTGGATTATTATGACGTATTTATGATATGTGACCTGTAACGATAATCAGGAATTAATGAGGTCTATGACTGTGTACTCATTACAATGATTCTAAGTACCTATTAATATGCAGAATGTGCCTACATATATTTATATATGTATTTACGAACTACTATAAATCCCGAATAGAGTGACTTCGTTAGATATTCCACAGTGGATTTCTATGAAGCGCTTTTTAAGAAATCATACGAAATGCATAGAAATAGTTTCTGGTGCTTCTTATATAGCGTTGCTAATAGATCTATGAAATGCCTGACCGCTGGTTACTAGTTGCTTCTAAGGAGAGGCTTGAAGCTTAGCTCACCACGCTATATTGGCTCAATGCGTGTTTGAGGAGTTGACATGTCAACCCGTTTTATTATTTTTTTAGACATGTAGGTTTTGTCACGTTAACAAGTATAGTGTAATATTTTTTTAAAATAATATGATAATAGATAATCATATGAAACATGTCGACACATCAGTCCAAAGCGTGATAGTAGTTTCTCGAAGGATGTGAATCCTATACGTTTTTGGACGTACCATTAAAATTTTAGTAAATATACATAATAATCCAAACAAATAGTAAGCTATAAACTTGAGAAGTTACTGGAGTCTAGATTGTAATACTAATTAAACTGCACGAATACAGTAGGTAACGCTATTATGCAAGTTTCCTCAGTGGAACTAGAGCCAATTTCTCATGCATTAAACTGGGATTCTGAGTTAGTTGAGCTAAATGGGTTAGATTGTACAGACAACATAGTCGTTAGGAAATTGGTAGCTCTTTTTGGATTTTGTGTTTGATTAGTAATAAAAGATTGAACAAAAGAAAATATCGGCTTTCAAACTCGTATTTTTCTATTGAATCACAATTAGAACTAATGTGAGCATTTGGTGGTGAATGATGACAGGTTCAAAAATAAGACGACAGAGTACAAGGAGATCCAACAAGCGATTTACCGTAATTTACAATCGTCCATGACTTCTGGCATATGGCTACTAGAACTGCAAATAAAGAAACCATACGTAATGATTATTACAATGACAGATATCTTGCAAAGAGATATAAAACTTGGACAGTAAAGTTACAAATCGAACAGTGTTAAACTATGTTTATCTGCTTTAAGTTTGGTTCAGCGCTAGCGAATGGCGACAACACTCCGCAAATATTTGGCAATGTTATCTGGCCGACGCCCAGTAGGGCAAAAACATACATTCAATAAACATCATGTAGCGTTTGAAACAACTTAAGTGTTGTATTTGGTTACTTGGTTGTAGACAGCAGTACTGTAATGATATACGATTCAAATCGTCCGAGTTCACAGTAACTCTTATAGTCTTTTGGCAAAGATTCCTGGCGCCCACCCAGGGATATCATCATCTATCTCTAATGCAGTTTTATAGTTCCTTTTTGGAGCGTCGAGGGCTATTCAATGGCATTAATTTGTTCTTATATATGCTTGCAGGTCAAAAATCGTTTAGTTATCGTTTCAATTGTTTGAAAGGGCATCCTGCAGTAGTTGGAGTTGGCAACCGATTCTGGCGGGGACCCAATTTGTGCCGACTATGGCTGTAGACTAACATCAACATTGCCTAGATAATATGATGGATTGTTTGCTGCAACTCGGGCAAAGTTTAACAGAAACCAACAGGTTTTAAACAACGTTTACCTTTCCAAAATATCAAAAGATTGTTAGCGAACGTGTTTCAGTGTAATTGCATCATTGCCAATATAAATTATGTGAAAATCTCTTTATCAAAGAACTCAGTTATCAGTATCGATTACCCTATCGAGAACAGTGAGATAACTTAGTATACACAAGATAAGATTCAATAGTTATCAGGATATTGAACCATTTCTTTGTTGAAGAAACTCAGATTTTTGACGTTGTTTTACATTCTAAATATTTATGAGTTCGAAATTCGGATAAACATTTCTTCTATTTCTAAATATGTTTTAGAATTATATCCTAACTCCAATGGTTCAATCACGTTCACTAATCAAAATACGACCTCCGAAAGAATAAATCTGTTGAAATATCATCAGAGTCTTGTTAAATTATCAATTTATCGATGAGGGGCTATGTAACATGAGTAGCGAAAGCACACGGCACCGTTTCACAAGAATCAGAAACTGCTTACATAAGACAACTTGCGTAAACGCCACTTAGATGCAGAGCTCGATCTCAACTTAGCTTTAAGTTCACGTTCGACCACCGCAAGTATTGAGAACAAATCGATTGTGTTGGCCACGCTGTCAATTGGGCAATTACGCCCAGATAATATATGGATCTCTTTGTTGGAGTTAAAAGGCTAATAAATGAAAAGAATAATACAAAAGCGACGGATCGTGGAATTATCAATAGAATAAATCAACACAAATTAGAAACGAACAAAGAGATTCGTGCCGACCCACATATGCTAAGCTAAGAGCACAAAGTTAAAAGCGATCGTTGGACAAGTAAATAACAGTTCACTAATGACGGTGTGGTAAATATTAGATGCACACTGAAACGAACCAGTATCGTCACATCAGTAGCGTCCCTCATTAAACGTAACCAATAATGTAATTGAGGCATGTTAATCAATGTAAATTAATCATTGATGACATCAGCTTAAATTATTTCACAAAAGCTCCTTTGTAATCGAAACTTTAAGAAGTGTGCAACTTCTAGACCAAGCATAGGTACAACCTGCGATTTTGTGTGTGACTGAGGTTTTATAGTTTTCATATAGACAGTTCCCACCACAGCTATAACGTTATTGTGACCAATAATTCCTATCTAAAACTTACTTTGCATACATAGGAAAGTGTAACAGTTTCCTAAAGTTTCTAAAGCAATTTATCTTTGTAATTGTAGCCATCGGTGGTAGGAGTGTGAAATTTGCAATAGAGCCACACGGTAAGAGAGGGCCGGAGGGCCGGAGAAAGTACGCCTTTCACTCGATGCTTACTACGCGCTGTGCGCCACTAATATAAACAATAATACGCAATCATGTCTATTGTTACAACCGATCCAGAGAAAATTCTACGTTGTTACATATTTGAAAAGACCCAGATTTCAGCTTCATAGTACTGCTCATTTAACTACTAACAACGTTCGCGAGTTTAATGTGTAGGATTGAATGCGTGTCGTAAAAGTTTTTTTATCACAATCCTACATCTAATCGGTAAACCTAACTACATCGTCAATATATGGATTTAACGGTGTTTATAAAGGCAATCAACGTTACTATTGTAATAATTGATGACGGATTTTGTTAGTCTTTAAATCCGCTTATGTAAATGATATGCCAGATATTTCTAATTTAGCTAGAGGTCATTCGCGTAGAGGGAAAATTACATTCAATAAGTTCTGTAAGTGGGTAGTAAGTAGACGATTAAGGTGAAAACTGAAAGGCGAAGTTTAAAGACTACAAAGGTGGAAGTTTAGTACAACCTGCTTGTAACAGACCACAAACTTAAGACCACACAAAGGCTTGTGTAATGAATTACAATATTATGGCTTGTAAGTTAATAGCCAGTTATGAACTAAGTAAGCGTTGTGAAAAGAATTGTTTAAACTTTTAAGTTTTCCCGTCAAATATTTTGTTAAACGTGGACCTTTGTTACCGAGACCTTTTTGAATACAAATTACGCTTTATGAAGTTATTTAAGGCTAGCGATATTTTAGTAGTTCGTAGTTAGCTACTGTTAATGTCGCTAAAAAGCTTGTACGATTTAGAGCTCTGATGGTAAGTCATAAGATTGATAGAGTTAAGTCAAGTGTAAACGTTATAAACTCACTTTCAGTTATATTTAAAACGAGGTCTTTGTTTACTTTACTTCATTGTTGTATAGTCATCTTGCATATACTTATTTTACATCAGCAATTAAACCAAATTTATGCATATTGCACACTCTTTTGCTTATCTGGGGCACCATTCGATAACTTTTATTAAATGGCGTTGTCAGACATCTTGTATTGCCACGAGTTTCTTTAGAGGGTCAAGCTTAAGAAATAATTTTATCAATGTTAAGAAACTTTAGCACTGTTGTTAATTATTTAATGTTATTTTAATAATTATAAGTTATATAAAATTGGAGCCACATCGACTTGTTTTAGGTTAAGACAGAGGATTGTCTCACTTTATTCCCTTGTTTTGTTCACTTGTCGGGACACTGAATTTAATTGAACTAAATTTAACCACACTAAGTTAAAAAGGACGAAAGGAAACTTTTTCAAACAAGTGTGGTGAAACTTATTTTACTTTTTTATTTCTTTTAATAATAACAAAAACGATATTTATTATTTGCCCTAGTCGTGATTATTTATTACATATGTCCATTACTTTTTTGGTCGAACGGGTTTAATTGATAGCATTGTTGTTGGCTTGTAATGCCACGTCTTAAAACTAAGACGATAACTCATTAATGTGGAACTTTGAAGTATACGAAATTCTACTGCGAATTAATAGTTTCTATATTAAGAGATAATTGAAAATCCTGGTATTATACAGACAAGTTTATTTGGTATTCTCTTAATTCCAATTATAGCTTCATGCGCCGATTTAAATGTTACACATTAATTGCGATGTTGTAAGTTGAATAAGTTTACGGATGCCTTTTATTACTTCATGGCTCTTTATTGAGAAGATCTGCCCGATTAAGATCTCTTATGCCACTAAGTCTTGTTTTTTATGATCCATGATGATTTGTCTTTGCTTTAAGTTAGTTGTAGTATGTAGGTATGTACTTTAATTTTTCTTTTGTTGCTTCTATATGTAACAATACGTTTTTAACTTTGTTTTTGGTTTGAAGAAGTAAATTGGTTGATTATTTTGTTTACTTGTCGTTCAAATACTTTTTTATATTTCTGGTATTGCTTTGTAAAAATTAATTAGGTATGGTTGAATTTGTAATTTTTTTCGACTTAAAAATGGTTAGTGAAATCTGCAGCTAACCGGTAAAACTGAAAATATTTGCATTATAAAGTGCAACATTGTGGATTAGATAATATAGAATATGTGCATTTAGTTGGCAAAAAAGAACGTAAGTACGTAGTTGATTTTAGCACACAGATACGCAGTTACGGGCTAACCGATGGTATATTTAATCGGCTGTTGACGTTCCGTGAAAATGGTAATGCGACACCCGCGGGCTGTCTCCATTTACGTCAAACTGCCTATTTGATAATTCCGGTACGATAGCGATCGCAGCCGCGACGAAAGCCGGCCGGCGATCGTCAGCCGCCACTCCACAGTAGCTGTATCTGGATACGGTAGCTTCTCTGACCTCCCCAACTTAACGGAACACGTTTCGTATAATACCTACCACAATTTCTTTACCACGATTTGATTCAACGGCACTCGCCCACAGACACCACACGGCCATAAACGCGTGACATTTATTTACATGTACAGAAGTTCAGTCGGCAGGGCACTCCTTTTCAAAACGATCCATTGCTTTGGCACATCACAACACTACACTAGACGATGTTAAATCCATTTGAATATAAGCAAGTTGACATGTAGAAACGCTTCACATAAAGTGTGTCGTGTTTACAGTTGGCGCGTTACATATCACGTATAAAATGACCACCCGCCTCTGTGGTTGACAGTCGACTGACGGGCTAAAGAAAGCTGCGTCGTAGTGCGCGGGGAGAGGCGGGCGATTGCGCGGGGTACGGGGGCCGCGGCACACCTGCGGCGGGAGCGCCTCTGTCGGCGGCGAGCGAGCGAAGCTTCCCGCTGAACTACGCAATAAACGCTCGATAAACTTTCTCATTAGGCGCGCCTAACCGTGTGACCGTAAGCTCGTTCCTCGTGCATTTAAATGCAATGCAATACGACAACATGTATGTAGGCAATTCACACTACAGAGCACTGAGCTGTTACATAGCCCCACCGACTGCACCGCACCGCCCGCTGCCAATGCGAGCGTTCCTGCGTTTGCGCATTTTTAAGTTACATTTAAATGTAAGGTAGTAAATGTGTCATAGTACATATTCATTGGTCTGTTTATGTAATATAAATATATACCAATACCATGTTATGTGTTTATTGTCTAGGTTAAAAAGCAGTTAGTACACATAGAAATGACTCTACATTTTAGACCTTGATTTGGTAAATTTTCATAAATTTCACGTGGGATTGGGGCAGAACACCAGCAGCTCGGTGAAGACACACTCAACTAGTTTTTGTTAGTGTTTGCGATCCGGATACCCGGATATCCGGCAAATATGTTATCCGGAAACATCTTTGCGTATCCGGATATTTCAGACACAGCAAAAATCTAAGCGTAACAATGAAATCAAAGTCATTTGCGACGGGAACACCTTTTGGAATGAAAGTAGAAGGGATTCCCCGCACTTCATGCACGCACGTTGTTACCTCACCGTTTTTAAGTAAAGAATTATTTTATTATTAAGTTCGGTGCATGCGCAGTGAGTAAGTGAACTAATCAAATCACACACCACATCCATTATGCGCTCTCCCTCTCTTACTATCTTGTTCTTAAAACAACTACTCAGTATCTAATTCTGCCAGAGGGGAGGTTCCTGGAGGTTCCCTGCAAACTCTGGGGCATTATTTTGACACCTGGAGGGAATTTTGAGGCGATGAATTCCTTGGGGGGTTTTCAGGGAAAAAAAATTAAAAATAAAGGACAATGGCAAATTCCCATATAAATTATTGTTGACGTAATTTGTATGCGTTTGCTAATGAAAAATATGTGAAAATATAGAGTTGAAATTCCTGAACATATTTTGTTTTGGGTTTACTACTATTCGTAGGAGTCAGGAATTAAAGATATTCCAGTGTGAAGTTTTAGAGGTTATGTGTTTCGTAATTGAATAAAATATATTTGAGGTATTATTATATCAAAATAAACTACAGAAGCCTTAAACAGAGTTAATAGAAATTGAATGGTGCCGTGGCTTTGTGACGTAACGAAAGTTCAGAGGAAATTCTTTTGTATACTGGTATGGTTAAAAGACATGAAGTTAAGCCATAACAAAAAAAACTGAGTTAATTAATACAATACCACAGACTATTGCACTTGTAATCCGGACACAAATTATATTTTTGTAAAACGTGCCATCTATCCCTGATTTTAGGAACTTTTTGTCAGTATTACCATTTTCTCGCGTGGCATTTTGGAGAAGAAATTATCGACTTTATTTTTTGTAATGAAATAATATTAATCTTTTATCAGCTTATTACAAATCGGTCGAATCAGTACCTTTGATATTAAGAGAACTAAATGTGGACTATATCCATACGTAGGTACTGAAATTCCTTTATTGGCGGCTAGATGTCGCTCAACGTTAAGAAACTGGGGGTCGTATTCCAGACTTAGATAGGTCGCTATTATAATTTGGAAAACCTAATTGAAATATTTTATTAAAACTTATAATTAAGACGTTTGAAGACACTAAAGAATTCTTTTAACTATGGTTTTGTTATTGTTCTTTAGTATTATTTTATTATATTATATCAGGATTATTAATTATGAGACAATAAGAACAATAATTTTATGTTAATATTTTTTAGTGTTATAGATTTGTATCAATGCAACAATGTTGATTTTGTTAATACAATTATGGGAGTTGGATGATTTCCAATTATTATAGTATTTAGGTAAACATTCAAATCCTTTATTTTATTATAGTAACGAGACCTTTTTGTTTTTTATTTGTTATGCTAATTTTTAATTGATAAACAACAGAAAATGTGTACTAATTTCTTTATTTTTAGGGTTTTGCATAAATATTTCATGTTAAGTAATGATAAGAAGATATTATAATATGTTTGATTCTTTTTGTTTTGTTTTATGTATAAAAAATAAATAAAGATCCGTTTTATCCGTAATATCCGGATTAAAAAAATATTTATATTCGATTTATCCGGATCCAGGAAACGGACGGATAATGCAAACCCTACACTCAACATAGCCCCACATTAGGGAAACCCTGTGTCGCGGGTGCCATGGACACACACATAGACAACCACAAATCACACCCAAACTCACGATATAAATAAATGAAGGCCACACAAATATCTCTCCCGGCCCGGAAATCTAACCTGAGACCACTGCGTGGCAGTCCGGCATGGTAACCGTTCGGCCACGGAGGCAGTTATTACATGTACATAAAGGTTTTTCTTAAAAAAAAGCCCTCTGTCGCTGTAGCCTTGGACACACACTTAGACAACCACAAATGACACCCAAATTTACGAGATAAATAAATGTACGCCACACAAACATTTCTCCCGGCCCGGGAACCGAACCTGGGACCACTGCGTGGCAGTGCAGCATGGTAACCGTTCGGCCACCGATTCAGTTATTACATGCACACAAAGCTTTTTCTTTGACAAAACGCTCCCTAAAGTTATAAGATCTCATGTACAGCAAAGGGTATCATTTATTTTTGACTCTAAGTAAATACTCGACGAAGCAGCAGTGTAAATGAAAATAAAAGCCGCAAAAAATGTTCGATTGGAATGGAAAACGTGGTAGGTTAAATAATTACTTTAAACGATCGTAAAACGTCACCGAGCAATAAAACATCGCTGAAAACACTTTGAGAGGCGATATTTTCAATTAAACTCAGTGGAAAAGGTTGAATTGATACGCACAAAGCGGCAGATCTGCGATATATATATATGATGCTCGCAGATATATATATATAACATCTTCCCTAATACCCTAATTCTCGTTGGAGAGGGTTCAAAATACTGTTTTCAGAAGGTAAATTTAAATGACTCCAGGCATTGGAATGAACATGTCTCTACATTTCTGTATTTATGAACTGTGACATCACGACATAGAAGGTACAGCGTGCAACTATAAATAAATATAATAAGGAAACTTAAAATTAATAAATTCACTGTAGGTTTATAATATTAGTATACAAAATAAGGAAACTTAAAAATACATGTTAGAAAACGTGATGAACGATGGCCTAATATCACTCCTTGTAGGACGCCCGTGCTCAACGATAATCGTATATATGACGTTAAACAAAATATAGTTTTCCTCCTTTTCCCGCAACTCTATAACGCAATAGCGTCAAACACATGTAGCGGACACGTGATGTGAACATGAGGTACAGTTAGCACCGGCTCTAGACTTTATGAGTAACTAGTAAGCACTGTGCGCCAAATTTGATTTATTATACAATGAGTTTGTTTTAAACACGTCCTAATCTCTGGACATACTTTTGCGTATGTAAGGACGCATATGAAATCAATAAAATTGTCAGTGAGAGATATAAAATTTTTTAATTAATAAACTTGTTCACTTGATGAACGTTGGAAAATAATGATCTTCTGTTTAATGTTCAGTTAACATTCCGCTCACATTCATACTAAAAGATTTAAATTTGACTCCATGCTATTTATGATAAGAACGCTTTGTTGTCAAAATTGTAAAGCGGAATGCGGTGTTGAATGTACCAGCTTATTCGTTTGTTTCGAGTCTTGAATAAACACGTTATATTAACTACTTACGTTAGAATTTTATCAAGTTGCAATATCAATGAATTACACTGTATTGTAAATTGCCAAGTTTTATGTGTTAAATTCGCTTTAGCAGTAAGGTTATTAAAGTTGTTACGCAATGTTGTTAAACAGATCGTTAATGTACGTCATAATCATCATCATCAATGAGGGGTCATAAAATATGGCAAGCAAAACAAATCAACATGTCATCGTGCACTTGCACAAAAAAATCTGATATTGTACAAAATTTCAGCCGTACTGCAAAAATAAGAAATATTTTATCACTAATTTATAGGTTTCTTACCACAATTTATAGGTAAGAGTTTTTTTTCATTTTTCCGATATAAAAAGAAATCATACCGTGGTTATAAACCACGTACTCGGTACGATACTCGTAATCGGTGACAATAATTTGGTGAATGACTACGAAAGTCTTAAAAGCTACACTAAGAAATTTTTAAATCATATTTCAAACTTGGAGTGTAAAATTCACATTTTGTTATGGTCATGGCTATATTAACTAACATTGTTATTACCCTATAAACACCTCAAAATGGGGAATAAAAGTAGACTAGAAAAAAATTCACAACAATTATACTCATGGCGTGACTAACCCCCCTGTATGCGATACGATTAATGATTTCATAGTTGCAACAACATAACATTTTGCGTATATTAAAAATTCCAGTAACGACTAAATTTTCCATGTTTTTTTTTACAAATAACCATGAGTTCCTTTCATGACCGTTATTAATTTAATCCGACTTTCTTAAGTACTTTTGGTAGGTAAGGTTTATTTAGTAACTAATGGTAACTAATACCGTTATGATTAGGTATAGAAATATGCTTGCGAGTTGAAGGTAGGTAAGAGTTAGATTAAATTTTGTGCGTATCTAGACAGTTGTAGTGTATGTTTCTTATACCCTACTGATGAGCACGAGACTTTATTCAAACAATATTTATAAGCGCCAGCGCAAACCAGCGGACAGGAAGGCAGAGGATATTAAAATTATCAATGTATATTTTCTAGTAATCCAATTGAAATAAGCTATACATTGCAATACTCAAACTCAAATCATCTTTATTTCATAAGTAAGAATAGTCTGTTCCAATCCATTTTCAACAAAAAGTAAACAAAACTGTTTGGTTAAAATTCTAAAGCAATCACTCAACAAATCGAATAAGTAAAACTTTCACTTAATATTTCGAAAATTTGACTTGATATCTCATAAATTTTTCTAACAATATATATTTAAATATCATCAAGCATCATAAAATTGTGTTTGAAAAATGGTAGTCCAAAAGTGAGGTTATTTTTCATCTATACATCTATGATTTGTCTATAGTTGCATAATGCTGTACGAAACAAAACATTCGATTCATTCAATTTAAGTTTTTGTAATCGATATTTCAATCGCAATCGAACGAGTATCTAAGTTTAAGGATTTGAATGAGGACTTAAAATTAAGATTTCGGAAATTTTAAATATGCTTAATAGGTTATGTAGGGAAAACCGCTACTTAGACTCAATTGAACACATCGATTCATTAAATTAATTAATCGATTTGTAGTTGGCATTACAATTGGGCATCACTAAACCATCTATGGTCGGGTCAGTGACTTGTTTGTTTACATTTTGTTGAAAATGGATTGAAACGAAGTATAATTTATTATTTATATTAATTTAAAATATTACAACTGAAATCGTCATATTTATTTAAACTCTTCTGCTCATTCTTAAGGGAGATTTCCCTGAGAAGAATGAGCAAGAAACTCTAGAGGCTGATGTTTGTAAATATACATTGGAATACTTTATCATTTACAAGAGCTTAACTAGTCACTACCACGGATTTTTGTCATCAAAGCTCTTGAGAACGATTTCGGAATCTCGCCGCGCATTTCTCTTTGTATCTCAGATCATTGAAAATTATACCTTATTTTAATTGCAATAGCATAATCATATACATTGATACATTTATAATGTCCTCTGCATTGCCGACCGCCGGTTTACGCTGGGCCTAATGAGCCAGACAAGCACACCCTTGCTTGGTCTCAAACAAGGGAATTCCCAGTACCATTGTACAAAATACACGTACATTCCGTTCCACGGCAATGGTAATTGAACCTTAATGATACATACTGAAAAATCTATACCTAGCACGTATAGCCTATACCTAACTTCGATAGTAGGTACTGATTGAAACCCGTCTTGATACCACAGCGTATATTGCGAGACAAAGAGAAAGAATACAGAGCAAAACACTTATGTCTACTTAATTAATTGTTATCATAAAACTACCTCTTATTGCACACATCACACCTCTCCACTTAATTACTAGTTCTTACATGAGTTATATACCATAACAAAAACTTAGATTTTAATCGTACACAAAAACAAGGATTTAATTTAATAGTCTATACCATAACGCTGTACGGGTTTACCAACTCGCTTGAGACGAGTCACAAGCGAGCGAAATGATGGCCATTGCGCAGGGCCAGGTTCACCTTGTTGAGTGGTTGGTAAACACTCACTAGCAATGTGACCCTCATGGGACGACTATGATTGTGCAGAGCCAGGCTCACACTGTTGAGTGCCTGATGAACACTCACTAGAAATGTGGCCCGTTAAAACCCCGTCTTCGGTCTCACCCACAACCTCCGCCTCCGCCGTCACTTCTGCATGACCCCCGGCTCCCTCACTCCTATAACCCTTCTTACCGGGACACGGAACGTCAGACATTCTACACCTGCGCTTCACTTGATCAACGTGCCTGTGCATTAGTTGACCGTCACCGGTATCCACTATGTACCTCCGCGAACCTTCGCTGCCCGCTATTGTGTCCTTGTGCCATTTGTCTGACCCGCCGAAACCCCTGGCCCAAACCGGCTCACTTTGATACAACAAAGTTCTGGGTCTGACAAAATATATAAATGAAAAGAGCAAGGAATTAATTTATATTTTCCCACGTAATTGATTGCAAGGGGGAGCCGCTCTAGAAATCATCACTTTTGATAGTTTTTTTAGGCGAGGCTGTACTATGAGTACTAAAGCAACGAAACTCACTCCGGGGCACTTGGAACACCCTGTTAATTTCCCAAATTAGTCCTACAGGGAATCCGGGATCTCCTCATCCAGCACCGACATTGCAAACCGTTCTGTTACCGGAGTCGTCAAAAAATATCTTTTTTAATTTTTTTTTTCATACTAAGTGACGGTATGAACAAGTCGTAACAATAAGTGACAAATAGAAAGGATATTGTGTGAAGAAGTGAATTATTATCACAAGTGAAGCAGCATGTTAGAGCCTTTTTGCCGTTTTTTTATATCAAGTGACGAGTTGAACAAGTCGTGCGCCTGGTGATAAGCGACACGTCTGTCCATAGCAGTTTCAGTGCTACTCAGAGCTTTAAATCGCAAAGTTCTGAGGGGCACTGTCTCTGCACCCGTCACCCTGAGACATAAGTTGACAAGTTCCAAGTGCCTGCAATTTCACCAGAAAGAATCCTTTCTCTTTAAAACCGGAACACAGTAATGCTCATATTACTGCTAGCCGGCAGGAATAGGTAAGATGGCAGTACTACCCGGACGAACTCTTTGACAACACGAATTTCTTAGGGGCAGTAGTATACATCCAAAATTCACATTTCAAAAGTTCTTCATGTTGCGAATATAAATATTTTGCAATAGTAAAGAAGGCAGCGTCGTAGTACCTTAAAAAAGTCTCAACACGGTTGCAAAAGCTCTAAGGTTGATAAACAAATGCATAAGCCGAAATTGCAGCAATAAGTCTAGGAAGAAAGTGGGTCAAACATTTGACATCGCGAGGGAATAAATCTCCAAGTATCAACTGTACACGACTTACCTGTTTTCTGGAAACGGAGTATTTTAACTACTATTTTCATGTTGCTGACTGTGTTTTATTGGGTTAGTTTCTGCGAATTTTTATTCAAAGCAAACTTTGCCAAACTGTGTAGGTGGTTAAGTTTACAAAATTAATTATACTTTCAAATATATATGGCAATTGTAATTGAATGAAAACAATTCACCATAGTTGTCTAAGGAATGAAAGTTCACACAAGGTAAAGTAAATTGTAATACAAATTAAACGGGTTCGAATCCCGGCATCATCACATTAGGAATAAAACTTTTTTAAGTTGGGCGTGGTGGGTAATGTAGGTAGTGAACTCCAACAAGGAATATCCTAGTTTGCGGCCAGGTAATTGATGTGATTGTTTGGCACATTATTAGTTTTCTTCAAATTTATGTTGTTTAATTTAACCTTTCTCCTCAGCATATTGATAGTTAAGTTAATCTAATGGTAGAGCGTGTATCGGTTATGCGGTATTATTTCACATAAATACACGCAGTAAATTCCTTTTTTTCTATTATTAACAAGCAACTTTACCTTAATAAACAGATACAAAGAACTGACTACAAGCACATAGAAAGATTCGCGAGGTCCGCTGGTTCGTTCCGCGGCTTAGTTGGTATAGCGTCTGGCACGGTTTGCTAGAAGACGTCGGTTCGAATCGGGCCGGATCAAAGGAATTTTTTCTAAGTGTTCGATCTTTGTATTAATAATTGTAACAAACTAGTATTGTTTTACAAAAAATAATTGAATATTTTGGTGGTGAAACATCCTGATATTCAATAAAACACTTAACTTTACCTTTTCAATATAAAATGTGTGCTAAAAGACCAGAATAAGTTATTTGCCGTGTCGGATCTCGGTTCCCACGGCAGTTTGCAGCGGCGCAGGCGCAGACAGTGCCAATCTCGGCAATCAGATACAGGGCCAGTTCAATGTCGCTAATTCAATCCTCTTCATTGTATCAACACATCGACCTTTGCTTGTTGGGAAATATAAGATAGTTTAATATGAATTTCTTGTTTGATTGTAAGATAGAGTCAAAGATTTGTTAATTAAAGTTAATTTCGACATCAACATTTGCAACATGACTAGTGCTTTAAAAAGGGAGTCCAAATCCTCCTGCCATCGCCGATGTGGTCTACCACGTCTCCGGTTTATTTATTCATTCATTTATTTATTTAACATTCGTAACTTAATAGACAGAAGCCCAAATGGCTACAAACACAGAAACAACGAAAATAAAAAAGTAACTAAAATAAACATAAAACATTCCACAGAACTGAACTTACAGGCATCATTTGTTCAAATACTTTCCTACATTCACTCATCAGACATCCAATCGTGCTTTCAAATTAATCAGTATGTGGTGCCGCCTCGAGAACAGAGTTGAGGAGTGTGATGGTCCCCAGCACAGGTGTGTTTCGGTGGGCCTGCGTGCGCACCAAATGCGCGACGTCCGGTACCAGCAATACGGGGCGTCGCGCGCGCCTATACTCATCCGGCACAAACAGCCTTAGCAAACGCTGCACTAAATAAGAGGAGTAATTTTACTGCGAATAATACTTACAAAAAATTTGGCCAGCGCGAGGAACCTACGCAAATGTAAAGAGCCGGATCCAAGATGCCCTTGCAAAAAAAGCATGGGATGTATGCATGGGTAATAACCATAGCGCCTTTTGTAAAAATGGCGGAATGTCGTTTTGATTTGTGGGGCTTCCCTTCCGTGGTTGTCTTGGGCTACAACTCGCACGGTATCCGGCAGACATGACTTGTCCAGTTCCACTTCAGCTTGACCGCCTTCCGAGCTACATCGACAATTTGTTTTTGTGAGCGCAGTGTGGTAATCCGGAGTCGATCCATTAATTTTACACTGAGTATTTATTCTGCACTCCATAACTCGGCAAACCTCGAGTTTAAGCCTCTAGGCTTCTGTTAAAGAAGTCTGAGCCTGAGAATCATACTTGACAACTCGAAGTATGCACGTATTCATAAGCCTACGTTTAAGCGTCATCAGTAGGTCACCCTTCATTGGGCGTTTCATGGGCCAATAGTTTCTCCAGGCGTCTTGGGTCCCATTTTGAACTCTTTCTCTATATCGAACACAGAAAAAACTCACTTCGATCCGGCTGGATTCGAACCAACGTCTCCTAGCAAACCGTGCCAGACGCTATGCCAACGGAACGAACCAACGGACCTCACGAATTTTTCCATGCGTTTGTTACAGGTCTTTGTTTTTGGTTTTTTAGCAACTTTTGCGGTAGCGCCATTTGTGAGAAATCTATGAAAGTAGATATGTATATTTCCATCATTTTAATGAACAACAGAGCAGTTTTTCAAGACTTCTGTGGTGTTGTTTTTTAATTCGAATCATGAATATTACGCATTATTAATGAATGCTTGGGACTTATCAACTATGTCTCAGGGTGACGGGCGCAGTCCATAACAATTGTAGTGCCCCTCAGATCTTTGCGATGTAAAGCTCTGAGCGGCACTACAATTGTTATGGACAGGCGCGTCGCTATCCACCAGGCGCACGATCTGTTTGTCCCGTCACTTGGTATCCTAAAAACATATATTCTTAATTGGTTAATGACGCTTCACTGAAGGATAAAAAATAAATGCCACTAAACATCAAATTAATTTGAACGCATACGTGACTTTATACACCACATTTAGTGTTCTTAGAATAAATGATCTGTGCATCTTCGTGGCTGTTTAACTCCAAGATGTATGATCACGTCACATCGTTAACTATGTTATTCTTGTAACAGATTTCGCTATACTGGGACAATACTTTACCATCAATATTTCTAAATTTTTATTTAGTTTGTTGACTGAAAATCTGACTAAGTTTCTAAAGAAGAACTGGCAATAATTTATTATTTAAAAATTTTCAAGTAATAATTTGCTAAATCAGAGTGTAGGTTTCAACTAAATAAGACTTCATGTTAGAGCAATTCATTTCCGAGTTAAACTATACAAAATAGTTTTCCAAATATTGCATCTAATTGCATAATAATTGCCAAATACAAAATAAACACTCAACTTTTTCGCTAAAAAGTCCAAAATATTCGCCGTAATGAATTATCAGTTTATGTTTTGCATAACTCTTTTATCTTATCAAATGATGACCTCATCGTGCTATCATTAGTCTTGTTTTGCACGTTTTGCGTTTTGTTTTCATTTACACTCTCGATTGCAAGGGAAGCGTTGAATTAATTTAAAATACAATGTTGCTCCAGTTAACTAAGCACCTTGAGTATAAAAATTATATACGTTGTTAAGAGTATCACTCGATAAAGTTTAGTGTTTTTTGCAAATGTTCAAATGAGTAGCAAAAATATAAAAATTTTTGCAACATAATTACAGAGTTAATTTCATAACATGGTCTCAATTTTACGATTTTGAAATGTCTTTAACATTAATTTAAACTACAATGTTTCCCCAGTTAACTAAGCGTCTTAGGTATCAATTTATACACGTTGTTAAAATATCACTAAATAAAGTTATTTAGTATTGTTTGTACAAATATATTTATTTACAAAGTTAATTTCATAATATGGTCCAAAATAACGATTTTCAAATGACTTAAAGAGTTCAAGTTGGGTGTTTAGATAATCATGTCGACTCCTACGCAAGTTTAATTTTAGTCTCATAAGGCAAGGAATGTTGCAACAGAAGACCATGGGTAGAGTTGAAAGCGATCGCTAAATGTTTCCTATTTCGGTCTTGTAAATAACACACGTAGTAGACAAACGTTCATTGCGTCAAAGAGCAAATGAACATGTTGTAAAGAAGGAGAAACAAGTCTTTGCATGAGCGATTTACTAATACTATTTATAGTATAATTATTTGTCGATATGAGTAGAATCGAAAACATTCAAATAGCATCACGAATGGCACCGATCTAGGGGGCGTTTAAGTGTATACAGTAGAACAAAGAAGTCAAAAATAAAAAGTATGGTTATTTTTGAAAATATGTGTATTGGTGTCATAGATGGGAGTATATATCGGATTAAAGTGTATGTGAATTACCAATAGTTATATTAAAAGTGTGGGTTATGTTAGTACCAGGTGTCACTGAGTGGCGATCAAGAGAGAGAGAGAGAGATCTCGGATAACGACTTCACGCATTAATTGCATGAAGTCGAAACCGACTTCATAGAGTCGAGATCGACTTCTTGCAGTTAATGTGTGAAGTCGTTATCAATTTCATGCAGTCGAGATCTCGGATACCGACTTCACGCATTAACTGCATGAACTCGAAACCGACTTCATGCAGTCGAGATCGACTACATGCACTCAATCTGTTAGCAGCCTTAGAAAGAGTGAAGAAAAGAAGTAATAATTCCCAGCAAGCATCGCTTACATCTCTCAAGATTTGGCCCGTATGACCAAGATGACTGATAGGGTCAGGAAGATGGAGGGTTGGTCCTAGACCACCATTCTGCCAGGTAGACGTCATTGCCGTTACGACGGGAAGCCAATGGCGCAGGTGCCACCCACCCTGGACTGAGGCGAATGGCGTGCAATAAATTAAAGTTAAAGGTACCTTTATTCCAATAAGGTTAAGGTAGAAACAAAATTTAACGCAAACATTTTGTTGGTAATGAAGAAACATCACTCGTATGCAAGAATGAGTGCATACAAGTGTTGTGGTGTACATAAGTCATAATACCGGAACACACACATACATGTAATATACCTTTAATATATTCAACTAATAGAAGTTGATACCTTAAGGCTACAAGTTACCACGTTCCTCCTTAATGTTTTTATTACCCAACATCTGTGGGGCGATGAAAATTGACTGATGGCATGGTTGATTGATTCTAATTGCTTTTATAGGAGCCCTCCAGCCTATTACCTCTGAGGCGACATTCCTGATAATTTCCCGCCAAGCTGTCAACGTTTAGTTCATTAATTCGATATAGTATTATAGAGTTATTACGATAACTCGTGCAAAAAAGCAACAGGACTATTCTGCAGGAATAGGTTTTGTTGAATGTAAGTGCGCGAAATTAGTAGCAATAGAGTTCCTAGTGAAAGAGTTTGTCCAGGGAAGTACTGGCACATTACCTATTTCTGCCGCCAAGTGGTAATGCGAGCCTTACTGTGTTCTGGTTTTGAAAGGTAAGGCTGCTGGTAAAATTAGAGGCAGATGAGACTTGTCAACGACTTGTATGTTTCAGGGTGACAGGCGCAGTGGCAGTGTCCCTCAGATCTTTGCGATTTAAAGCTCTGACTGGCACTGCTACTGCTAAGTACAAGCAGGCGTGTCGCATAACTTTTTCATAAAGTTCGATCTTCATAGGTTAAAACACAGTGCGTGTGTCATATCTGAGCTCACACATGCTACTTCAATTGTCATGATTATTCACTTCTTCACATAATATCCGTCTTATTTGTCACTTATCGCTACTTTTAAATTGACCAAAAAATATCCACATATTCAAAATAGTCCCTATATTCTTTTTAGATAGTTTGATATGATGAAATATATATTTGATTAAAATCTACGTTATGTCAATGACTGCAAGGACACTTTGTTTCCTGGGATCATTAATTTGCGATTGTTTGATTTATGTCCGAACAAGTTTACTATTTTGGTTCAATATATATTTTTGGTTCAGCCTTTCGGACCATTTTAGCAGCAGAAGAGCACCTTGTGAAAGAGTTCGACCAGGGAAGTATTGCCGCTTTACCTATTTCTGCCGCCAAGCAGTAATGTCAGCATTACTGGGTTCTGGTTTTGAAGGGTAAGGGGTGCTGGTGAAATTACAGGCACATGGGACTTGTCAACTTATGTCTCAGGGAGACGAGCGCAGTGGCAGTGCCCTCAGATCTTTGCGATTTAAAGATTTGAGTGGCACTGCAACTGTTATGGACAGGCATATAGCTTTTACTATCAGACGCACGATTTGTTCGTCCCGTCATTTTATATTTAAAAAAAAACCTATTGTTGTCTACTTGCTATAATCGCCACGCTTAGGCAGTAAAGCTTATAATATTATGCACAAAGGGGTAATCCAGCTCATCTCCTGGATTTATATCATAGATGCTATTTTCACCTCTCAGAAGGTACAAGGAATAAGTAAGTACAAATATAAATATTGAAACGTGTTACATACATAATATATATATATGTGTTTAACAGTCCTGTGTGAGGTTAATCCAAATTGATCTGTTTTATACAATAATATACGCATGTAACTTAAGAGTATTCCAACTGTAGAATAACATAAATTTTTACTAATTCCATAGATAAGTAAGTTACAAAATTGATTGTCACTTTTATTCTAATCACATATCTACGATACGGCCTTTAAACTTGCCGGTGATTCATAAAAAAACTATTATTTATACATATATTAATTAACTGTTGGTATTCGAGACCATTACGTCTTTAAATTACCGAAGGGCCCAAACGTATAATTTAAAGCATTCGACATGTAAGCTATGCATTATTAACATCTTCCATTCCCATTTAAGGAAGCATCGCGGGTACGAAGTTAAACCGCGCGAAACAAACCTTCTTTTTTGTCTGTGAAAAAGAATAAAAATATAAAAGTTCCAGCCAGCTGCGCCGGCGCATCCTGTGCGACGTCACTACACCTTTACACGTCCATTGATCACAGCGTTCTATTGCTGTCTTGCTCTATACAAATGAATTCCGTGTGAGGAAATGAGACGTCAGTAAGAGTGGCTACTGTATCGAGATAACGGCAGTCTTCCGCAAGGCGTTTCTTTAATAATGTTATGTTACATGAGCTTTAACGATAGAAGAATCTGGTATCTACATTAGGTAGGATTGATTTATTTTTAAATTAATTGAATATAGTGATTTTCCAAGTTTGCCTAATTAATTAGTTGGTTAATTCCCAAAGTAAAATTGGTAGCTATCTGTACAAGGATTATTTTTTAAACTCATGATTAAATATGCGTAACAGCATCATCACTTTTGGGTATAATATATATTTAGCAAGTTTTCTGTGTTTCTTTAAAATCAGTGAGAGTTAGAGAAAACGCTCAAAAATTAAAATTAACTCTAGTTTGCAATGACAGTTTCACATTATAAGCCGACGAATATTAACTCTCAAAATTAGCTCCATTAAGCAATTTCCATTGCCAAGGGCACAACAAGTCTTGACAGTAGGAGTAGATACTCGTACAGTCAGTAACTAAAGATGACGTTTCTAAATTCTTACTTCTCGATTTTGTTTCTGCAGTAACCTTAGTGGCCGACTATATCCGGGATCGGGGCTAGGGCGCTGTGTAACAAAGGCTGGACGATGGACAATAAATTGACATTGTTGTTACACAATGACTTCACACTACGCCTCGTATCGGCTTATCGCATATTTTGCTGTGGTTAAATTTTCTAATAAAAAAAGGATTATTATGAATGGACTATAGATTAAATTGTTCGTGCAATAAAAATGCTGACTTGCTTTTTTTAGTTACCAAAAGCATCAGGTCAGCGAGTAGATCACGATCTAATTTTATTCTTCTTAAAGAATACACCCACGGATATACGTATTATAAGACCAACTAGTGGAAATTGCGAAACATACCATCTGCACGCACCATGCTTTTTGCTTCCTCCTTCCTAATGTGGACAGTTGAGGAATGGAATTCTCTGCCTGTGGATTTGATCCGCAATTAATATAATATGGGTCTTAACCAGAGAGTAAATAGCCTATTTACTCTTTACCTTATACCTTCTAGGCAAGCATGTTCCATCCTTAATAACATCGTCACTTGCTATCAGATGCGATTGTGGCAGATCAAATTTTTGCCCATATTCTAATTTTTTTAGCATTACACCAAAGGAAATTTTGGGTCTTTTATCAGGTGCCATTTTATTCAGTCATTTTGCACGCTAAGTAAGTAGTTTAATAAATACTTTGAAACAAAAATGTCAAACATATTTACTACTTACAAAAAATTATTACGTTTTTTTTACTCGTAGCACTGTAATAAGTTAAATGAAAAAAATATCTGTTTACATATTCGTACCTAATCGATTTCGAAAATTTTCACTATAAAATACTTAAAAAACCGAGATCATTAATATAATCGATTCTTACGTTGTTCTCCTTTAGGGGAGACCGGGCCTGGTAGTTCCCGGGGTAAGTTGTTCTCACAGCAATAACTTTGCAAGGAAAATATGTAGAAATACATGTGAAGCGCGTCGTTAAAGCGTCAGGTGATGCGTCTTGTCGGCAGCCATTTGGCTATGTGAACAGTAAAATATCACGTAAGTAAATTTTTTCTTGTTTAAATTTTTTGGTCTGTCTTTTTTTAATATGGGCTGATTCATACGTAACTTTTCTAAATTGTAGTGACATTGGTAAGGAATCTTATTGTTTGAGTTTTTTTTTTTATTGATTCTATTACTTTGCCGGTATGTCAGTCTTCGCATAAAAACGTAATTCGGGGTTATAAGTTCCTCCGTATAAGTAAGTGTTCCGCTCCGAAATTTGACAAAAATTTGCCCCTGTGAAAAAGACTATTGAGATATTAGTAGAAGTGACTATACTATTACAAAAAGCGATAAACATTTGTTAAATATTTCCACATTTTGAAAATGAAATCCTTCATTTTCGGTATAAAACTGCAAGTTATTTGAACGTTCAGCCCCGCTCTCCCCTACTGTAATTTGATGACAGAAGAAAAAAATTATTTGCGATCACTGCTTCTTTCTTTATGTTTTTTCTATTTCTATAAAAGTGTCGTATAGAAACGGCAATTACGAGTGACCAAGATTTCTTGCATGTTTATTGCACCTTGGCTAGTAGGTAAAATAATTTCTCAATTTCGACAATGAAATGATAACAAACTAGTGGAATAATTTCACAAAAAAATAATTGAATATCAATTCAACAAAAATTTAAATTCGACAATGATGTTCGTAATGTAGAAATCAATTTGTTAACATTATCTAAGGTCGTTTATTATCTGTCACTTGTCTCTCCCGATAGCTAGAAAGGCCAGCCGCGCTATCAAATAATGACATAGATAATGTATATGTCGACTGATAAGATATAAGAGTCAGGGCCACATTTGTAGCCTTCGATTTCTATCATTTATTTTACGATATTATTTTAGTTTTCTATTTATTTCTTTAATTTGTGTTGTTTTTGACTCCATATATAGGCCCACTGTACACATTTCAACTAACGCGGAGTACAGAGGAGCTGTATCTGAAATCAACAAATTTTGTCATTTCCATGTCCATGTGGAAAAATTAAAATTACCAAGTTGCCAGATGCTCGAGAATTGTTGCACATATGTGAGAAATATATTTTATGATACCAAATGATGGGACGACTAAGTCGTGCGCCTGATGGTAAGCGACATGCCTGTCCATAACAGTTGCAGTGTCACTCAGAGCTCACATCACAAAGATCTGAGGGGCACTGCCACTGCGCTCGTCACCCTGAGCTCGTCACATAAGTTGACTAGTCTCACGTGCCTGTAATTTCACCAGCACCCTTAACCTTCAAAAACGGAACGCAGTAACGCTCACATTACTGCTTGGCGTCAGAAATAGGTAAGGTGGCAATACTTCCCCGGACGAACTCTTTCACAAGAAGCTGTACTGCTACATAAAATACATATTACGAGGCAGAAAGCATTTTCGAAAGCAAAAGTACGAACATTTTAGATATCAATGTTATTTTTTTACCAATTTCTATACTTACTATAGCCGTAAGGCAAGTTGCTATGGTTTTAAACTAAGATATTGATGAGTCTAATGACATATGCATTGTTATAACAAACCTATTCCAGCAACAACGCAAATAGTGAATTAAACAACAATCCAACTGATGTATAGAAAAAATAAAGTTGTTAATTGATTTTTTAATAGCGAGAATCCAGTTCTACTGGTCTGGCAGCCCTGATTGGCCGTTGAATAACAGTTTTTCTACGCTCCACTGGTTCCTCAGTGAAAAACATATTAATTACAACTTTTGAAAGTAAAATGTATTAAACTTCAGAAGTTTATACCACTATAAATAAGTTAATGAATATTTTAATTATTTTCGTCATAAACGTAACTGTTGTACTAACGTAAACATGTGCCTAATAAAATGTACTCGTGGAAGAGGTTGAATTACGGGTACAACGTATGAACGTTTAATGGGAATCAAAAGACGATTGGAATTATCATTTTTTTTCGAATTAAACGTTCTGGCATGTGTGGTCGGTGGTTCGTATGAATATTGTTATCATAATTTTTAAGAGGATCTTTGGAAGAATTCGCCCAGGGAACTAACGCCAACTTACCTATTCCTACCGCCAAGCAGTAATATGAGCATTACTGTGTTCCGGTTTTGAAGCGTAAAAGTGCTGGTAAAATTACAGGCACATGAAACTTGTCAACTTATTTGTCAGGGTGACGGGCGCAGTGTTGCCTACCACCAGGCGCACAACTTGTTCGCTTTGTCACTTGGTATCATAAAAAAATCAACCTCTTTAGCGTACTACTAAATTGGTCATGAGTGTATATCTTACATTATGTTTGCAAGAAACTGATAAATAAATTAAAAAGCAACTTGCGTGTCAGACTATGAATAAGTGACACGTCTTCTGGTTAGCTTAATATAGCAGCAAAAATTGAGTACGTAGTTCTCGTGCATAATTTATCCTGTGGTTGAGAGATGTCTGTTCGTTTTAACATTCGTATTGGTCTTTACAAACATAATGACAGCTGCAATCACGCTCAGTGGATGTTGCAATTTATACCTACAAAAATATCCAATCAGGACCCCGATTCAGAACTCTTCGATATTTTAAGCGAATCGTTCCATTGGATATCGTTCTCGAAATGCAGGGCGCTATCCGAATTATTCAGAACATTGGAGTTAAACGTTCGATTCGAATTCGGATACGATGTCGTTATCCAACAGCTTTTACGCACTTAGTCGGTGAAATAGATTATAAGAAAAATGAAAACCCTTTTATACATAGGGCGCACTATAAGTTTCCGAAACTGGCCATTTATATAAATAATATTTAAAAAGTTATTACAACATTTGAAAATGGAACTCTTTGGCTGTAGAATACAGTTTGTTTCATCTGACTGTCCTTGTTTTTACATTGTGTCGTCATTTTAGGAATTGGTTGTTTACATCACCATGGATAAATCCATGAAACTCGTGAAAATTTTCATAGTATGATTTTTTACGACTTTAAGTGTAATTTAACAGCTCAGCGGAGCTTCGCTCGGCTTCAAACTGCTTTTGGCGATGAAGCACCACGCAAGACAATTATTTATAGCTGATTTACAGAATTCAAAGGTAGTCGTGTGAGTCTCAGTGACGAATTTCGTGATGGTCGCCCGTCCACTGCTGTGAACAACAAAGATATCGATGCTGTGCGCCGTATGATCAAAACAGACAGGCATGTGACATACCATGAGATTCGGCCATCTTTAGGCATAGGCATGAGTCAAATACAATCAATACTACACAAACATTTAGGTGTGAAAAAGTTGTGCCCTCGGTTGGGTGTGAAAAAGTTGTGCTCTCGGTGGATTCCACACAATTTGACTGAGGCTCAAAAAACGGATCGTGTCACTTGGTGCAATGCCATGCTTACCAGAACGACGAGGCGTCAAATTTGGTGTGGGACATAGTAACAGGTGACGAGACATGGATTTATTATAGTTACGATCCCAAAACGAAACAGCATTCGAGCGTATGGGTCTTTCGAGATGAGCCGAAACCAATCAAAGTGGCGCGCGTGCGAAGTGCCTCTAAGCGGATAATTGCTTCTTTTTCTAATAAAACTGGACACGTGGCTACTGTTGCTTTGGAGAATCGTTGTACCGTGAATAGTGATTGGTACACGACCATTTGTTTGCCGGAAGTTATTGATAAACTCCGTAAACAAAAAAAACCGTAAAAATAACGGTAAACGCCGTATCATCTTGCACCATGATAATGCCAATTCTCACACGGCCAGACAGACAAATGAATTTTCGAAGGTGAACAACGTTGACCTTGTGAGCCATCCCGCGTACAGTCCCGACCTGGCACCTTGTAACTTTTATTTATTTCCAAAAATTAAGAACCAGTTACGCGGTCAACGATTTTCATCACCTGAAGAGGCTGTCGAAGAGTGAAAATTTGTTTCAGAGATTGTCACGGAGGAGTGGCACAAATGTTTTCAAAATTGGTTCATTCGTATGAAAAAGCGCATTAACGCTAACGGAGAATATTTTAAAAAACAATAAATTAACTTCCGACCTACAATACTAAAAATACTATAAATATTTTTTCTCTGATTTATTCCGAAAACTTATAGTGCGCCTTATGGACTTCATTTAAAATAATAAGAGATTTCCATATTACTTTCTTGCTTTGTAAACTATAGGAAGTTCGGTGACTTTCATTCGATAACTGTATTCTGAATAACGTTTGTAGCCTTTGTCGGTCGAGAGTTCGAGTAATCGTACGTTTCGTTCGAGTAAATGTTTTCTGTTTGGTTTCGAATACGACAGTTTGACGTTCGATACGGGTGTTGTGAATAAAAATGAAAAGAAATAGTATGTATGATATCAAATCGAATCGACAACAACTGAGTTATCTGAGTTATAGTAAGGTTCTGAATCGACCCCCAGATAACGCTATTTTGACAATACCGAATGAACCCTACCTTTGGTTTGTTGATATTATAGGTTCTAGATCCAACTTTTTATAACGATATAGCAGTGAAGTCGGATTGTCAGTGCGTGACTTTTTCGAGAGATTGTCACCACAGTAACGTGGTGACGAAAGCTATTGGCAGTTCTAACAGAAGGAAGCTGAAGACAATACTCGAGTTACAAGGTTTATTGACATTAGTATTCAATTACGAAATGTTTTATGTTTCCATATGTTTTGCATTGTATAAATAGTCATTTTGATCAGTTATGTGTGATATGTGGCGTAGGGGAATGCTTTAGTAAAACTACCGACTTCATCAGCCTAGGGGCGTTTTTATACTCAAAGCTGCCAGTGCCATTGAATAACATTAAATTTCCTGGAACATTAATTTACATATTATAATTTAATTTGATTTGACAATTTAGCGTTTTAGATACGCTTTGAAGATGGAATGGTAACTCACAGGTTGCTGTCGATCTTTAATTTTGTCTTCATCGCTATAATTAATGACACCCATGACAATACAGAGTGTACCTAATATATTATGCTGATAAACTAATATAGTATATTATTTTATCAGCATACACTTCCGGACACATAATTCGAGCTTAAACAATGTTTGATAGATCAAAAATATTTAATTAGTTATTTTGAAACTAGTATTCTAAACGTCTTTTCCTTATGGAAAAGACGTTTAGAACTTATGTCCTTGAGGACTTATGTCCTTGTTGGGAATTTGGATTTGCAAAACCGGGGAAAACTTTTTCTTCAATGATAACACTATTTTTGTATTCTAACCCTTTACGACAAAAATGCGAGGTGCGATTTGTTCGGGAGTATGTATAAAATTTTGTTTTGTTGAGGGATATGATATTTATTTAAAAACTTAATTAAATACTTATAAGGAGTACTGCCAAAAAAATAACAGGTTTTACTCTTTTTAACCGACTTCCAAAAAAGGAAGAGATTCTCAGTTCGACAGATTTTTTTTATATGCATGTTATCTGATTACTCCCGGCATTTGTGAATCGTTATTATGATATTTTTTTGTGTTGGAAAGAGGTTATCTCAGTAGAGGTCCCATTTAAATTTGAAGAAAATATTCCACCTCTAAGGGTGACAAACAAAAAGGGATGAATGACTTTTGAGGTCAGGTTTTTAACGGACTTCAAAAAAAGGAGGAGGTTCTCAATTCGACTCTATTTTTTTTGTATGTATGTTTATGCGAAAACTCGGGCATTTGTGAACTGATATTGATGATCCTTATTTTGTCAGAAAGAGGTTACCTCAGTAGTGGTCCCATTTAAAGTTAAAGTAAATATTTCATTCCTAAGGATTGTAAACTAGGGGATGAATCCAGTTTCGCGCACTTTCGGGTAACCGATTTCAATAAAATTTGGCAAGTACATGCATTTTATGTCTTCACCGCTTTAACGACACGAATGACAATACAGAGAACAGTAATAGGAATTAAGAATAGTCTTAACTAAGAATCATAATACAGCAAGTGCACCTAATATGCTGATAAAATAATATTTATCTACATACATGTATATATATATATATTATTTTATTTTAGATATGATAGGGATATGATATTTAAAAACTAAATTAAATATTTTTGAGGAGTACTATAAAAATAACAGTTTCTTCTCTTTTAAAAGGTACAACTCTTAATATTATTTGTTATGTAGCCAGTGCAGATAAGATAGAGATCATGTTGCAACATTGGTCATACAATTGTCACTAATAAAGATTAACTCACTAACTCGAAAACTAAGTTAAAACTTATATGGTCCTTCGCTCGGTAGATAAGTTAAAATAACCAACCATTAATAGATGTTGTTCGTATATGTATGTGTATACTTAAGACTCCTTTCTGCTTGAATTATTATAACACCTAAGATATATACAGTCATTAATGTCAAATACTAATAAAGGCGATACATAAATGTGATTTAAATTTTATACCAATTATCTAAGTAATTTAACATAGTTGTTGATATTATTTAAATGACATTTATGATAATTTACGATTTTATATTTGTATTTTTTGATTTTATAATTCTAACAACGTTGTGCTAATTATTGCTCTAAGGGTTATTACTTTAGTATTTTTTCAATTAAATTTGTTACGTAATATGTCTTGTAGATTGAACATATTTTTCCTGCTAGTTTATTTGTTCTCTAGTTTTAATTCAAACAGTGGCAAATGGCAGTAACAGTGACCGTTGGTTCGGCCATGTAAACAGGGTGAAAGAGGATCATGCGGTAAAAAGAGAGTACTTGGAACGGGTTTGTAGCATCTGTCGGGGACCCTGAACGCGGAAACGCCCTGTGGGATCTTATAGCGAGCGCTCGAGTGATGTTCGTCCAAAATACGTCCTTTTTATGTCGTTAAGCCTAGTCGGAGTAGATTTACCTTGATCACAGTATCCAAACAGTTCAACAATGCTACTACTGACAAACCTCTTGAAAAAGCCGATTGCCATTATCGCCACGAATGTCAGGGGATTGTCACTAAAGTTACAATCTATTACATTACGGGTTATTTGCAAATGCAAGCGCTTAGTGACTGTCTACGTCGTTTATAGCGTTTATAGTACATCCATGAAACCTATACAAAACAATTTGGTTTCTTTATCTACTTTCTTTACGAATAAATGGAAACTAATCTTTCGTTTAGTAATAATAGTTATCCTAATAGTTCCTTCTCTATTGCTGCTTGCTTCACCACATAATATGTTTTCTCCCTAGTGACTATGCTCTGATGCTCATTGTCAGAGTACCTTTGGGTAAATTTGCCATGACTTAGTTGGATAGTCGACCTGGCAGGAATCTTGAATCCTCCCTAGAGAACAGACAAGTCAATCTAATAATACAAAAACGTGGGAACGCTACTAGGGTTGTCAGGAATAAGAAGATTCCAAAATGCGAAAGAATTAACTTGGAATCCTTTATCGGTTCCCTTTGAGGATAATAAATGGTTTCAGCGATCCGATTTAGATTCAGATCCGATTTCAGGTATAAGTAGACAGATTTTTTGTTGATTTTCCTTTTGAAAGGTACTTACAGGAGTAAATGCTCTTACGTACCATTAAAAAATGGTACGACGAGTACGACTAGTCTTTAAGGAACATGGGTGTGGTGGAAAACTGTTTAAATATCGCTAAGCCCCGTAAATTTCGTTGAATGAAGTTGAAAATAGTATCTGAAACTCCGAAATTATGAGAAATATTTTTAATATTTGGTGATAGCGACGATTATTTTTTTATGATGGCTATTCGATAGTTTCGATTACGGTTGCCGTGCTACATTAACATCCCCGACGCCATGGCACCGATTTCCTTCTGATCCGGTAAGTTCGCGGACTAGTATTTTTCTTATGAAAAAGTAATGGGTTGTTTGAAGGTAGGAATTACGAGAAAAAAATAACTTCTTACACCGAGAATAAGGGGATAACAACGAGAAAAATGTATTACGCAAAAATGACCAAGATGGTAAAGCGACGGAATAGCTGAAGTAGATTGTATAAAAAGTTAAAAAGTTGTAAATACATAGACTAAATCTAAACAAGTTTTGAGTAGGAGAGCCCCATAATATTATTATATAAACTAATTATAAGTGCGTAACTTGCTTGGCTAGCCATTACAAATAAAGACGGTTGCTAAATGAAATCGTACATTACACACACACACTCACACACAAAAACGCACACACACCCATGCACACACACGAACACACACACGAACACACACACACACACACGCACACACACGCAAAACATGCACGTTTACAAACCATAAGGAAATTCTATATTCCAATATCCACATTTCATTGATAAACTTATCAACAATAACAATATAACCCGTCAGATCAACTGTTTAACCCATAAGGCACAAGTTAACGGTTTTCGCAAGTCGTTAAACTGGTTGGTTATCGAGGCTGGGGCACACTGAACGTGGTGTAGTATACACAGTCCGTGTGCCCTGTACACTTAGCTACAGATCAATAATTTTTTTTTTTAGAGCAGTATTATTCAATGTTGTTAGGTACAATTTTCTTTAAACATTTACTCACATTGTGTATCTTTGGTTAAGGCCCGCCTATAAATTCATCTTATGATTATTCTCTTTTTTGACTATCTGCACTTTCCAGGCATCTGTACGAAATAGCGTCGCGGATTTTGGTGGTACTAAGGACAAGATTTTCAGAGATGATATTCTGCTTCTACTAGCTATAAACTGATGTAGGCTGATGATGATGACCAACGGGATCATTACGTATATTCTGGGCGAACAGCTGGACTGGCCTGAACTGGTTTTTAAATTTATGTTTGTGCCTAGTAATTCGTATACATAATGACATTATCATCTCTTAGTTTTTCCGATTGCTTGTATTCTTGCCACAAGACAAAATTCTATCATATAAGTCTTTGTGAATGTGGACATTTTTGATGTACGTAAACATTTTTATTTATTGTTATCACTTACTAGTTAACAATATATTTTTTTACATTGTTCTTCAATTTGTTACTTTTGTATTTAAGAACTGTTAAGATATTTCTTTTCTTGGGATGTAAAGTGTACTATTACAAATGAAGTATTGGAAGAAAAAAGGTACATAATATAATAATGTACTATTCCATCCATATCTTAGATATTATATTATAAAATATGTATTTATCTAAGCATTTATATAATTTATAACAATTTAATATTATTATATTATTTTTATATTATATATTTTTTTGTTTTGTTGTGCACGTATGCCCGTTCTTTTAGTCATAGTGCCCTGTATTTAGGTCTGCAGGAAGAAATTTCTATTAGAAATAAGCAGAACATCTTGTTTTAATTTTCCTTAATTCTTTATGACTTCTTGTATTTTTCCTGTACAATAAACTATTAAATAAAATAAAATAATAATAAATAAGTCACACAAACACAAACTGTCTTCGTGGCCGAACGGTTACCATGCTGAATTGCCACGCAGAGGTCCCGGGTTCGATTCCCGGTCCGAGAGAAGTATTTGTATGGCCTACATTTACTTCTTTCGTGAGTTTGGGTGCAATTTGTGCCTGTCTATTTGTATGTGTCCATGTCACGCGCGATACAGGGTTTCCCTAGTGCGGGACTATGAGTGTGTGCCTTATTATTATTCTTATTACTATTATTATATTATTAATATTAAGTACCTTAATTTTTTTCTTGAACATTGACGTATTATATTAATGCCAAATTACTAGAAAGCTAAATCAATTGATAGTGACGAAACGTTGGCAACACTTTTATTGATCTTCGGCATTCTTCTTATCTGCAACATATCAAGCATTCCAATCATGTTACCCACTCTGCTACGACGCAGTCATTTGCTGCCTAATACTACTAGCTCTCAGTGTGCCTCGGCGTTTAAAGATTCGCACGCTACGGGGCGGGGAGCTTGCGGCTTCCGCGTAACGTTAACGAGGCACTTTGCCGGTGTAGATTGACCTGCGCTTGCGGTTCAGGTT
Organism: Hyposmocoma kahamanoa; assembly: GCF_003589595.1. NCBI lineage: Eukaryota > Metazoa > Arthropoda > Insecta > Lepidoptera > Cosmopterigidae > Hyposmocoma > Hyposmocoma kahamanoa. Next base: position 2,025,919 of record NW_020654972.1, on the reverse strand, counting down.
AGAACTCGTGTTTAAGAAAAGAATTTGAAAAATGTATACTTTTGCACCGAACCTAATATGAGGTGGTTCTAAAAATAGGTGTTTTTAAAACAGTTGCGCTTTTTTGCTAAAATTATGGTCATACTCTAATGTAAGGACAGGACAACATTGGATGATTTTAGTAAAATATGTTTATGTACGTAATTTGCATAATTGCCTACCGTAGAGATCGGATATCGATCTACGCATCAAGCACTTACGGCTGCTAGCCATATCTAGAAGGGTATTTTTGAAACACCGTTAGAAATGTTTATCTATTAATCTAGACAGACTTGCAATGTGATTTTGATACTGAAAACATCTTACGGTGTACACACTATGGTGTTACGGTGTACACACTGTAAGTCGCGGTGCACCCGCGCCGACTGCGTCCACCCTCACCAACTGCACACTAGTAGTTTACCAGCTGCATACTAGCAGTGTGCATGCATCGTTTGATGCAATTGCAACGCAAAAAATGCAATTGCAAAAAAAAATTGTAGGTGTGCAGTCGTGCTAACAAGTGCTATTTTGCAATTATTCATACATTACATATTACACACTCAACATTGCCCCGCAGTTGGGAAACCCTGTGTCGCGGGTGCCATGGACACACCATACACAACCACAAATGACACCCAAACTCACAAGAGAAATAAATGTAGACTATACATTTATTTTTCCTGGCCCGGGAATAGACATAGACAACCACAAATTACACCCAAACTCACGAGAATAATAAATGAAGGCCATTAAAATATTTCTCCCGGCCCGGGAATCGAACCTGGGGCCTCTGCGTGGCAGTCCGGCATGGTAACCGTTCGGCCACAGAGGCAGTTAATTGCGATGCAGCCACAACGCTGTAGGAGTTTTGTTTTGTTGACTTCTTTCCAACAGCTATTTTGCAATTGCAACGCGGTCATGCATGACGCAGGAGGCGTGCAGTTCCAACAGCTAATTTGCAATTGCGATGCAGTCGCAATGCAAACAAAGTAGCGTTTGCGACGTAGCAAAAATGCATTTCCACTCTCGTTTCAGTGTTACGTAAATTAATGAAATCGTTTAACGAATAATTGTTTATCTTCTGTTTTCCACACTACCTACACATTGTTTAATACAATGTTGGTGTTTAACTGTTATGTTTACTTTATCTCGAACGTGCAACAATTTAAAGTCACTATCAACTAGAAATGTATATCCTAAATAAGTTATCAATCATTTTAGATAATTTAATTATACATTAATTTAAGACATTTAATTGTAATGGATAATTTAGGATATAGCACATATCAAGCTAAATCAATAGTTTTTTAACTACAAATTTGTATGCTATGGAAATGATGTATAGTACAATTTTTGATATAGAATTTTGTTAGTTTCTTTAACTCGGTTACAGGTATTGTACAGAGAATCTGCTTAATTAATGCGGTCGCTCATTTTCGACGTTAAATTAAGAATTCTAAACATGTCCAACCAATTGGCTCATACCTCGTATGTAAAGGACCACCAGGCTTGTCAAGTATAATTAATACATACACATACATGAGTTTTCTGCGCGTGAGCATCGAAAGTACACAAGTAATTTTGGTCGATTACAAACAAAAGTTTTAAAAATATGTAGTAGTCAACTGGAATGTAAACAGAGCGTGAGTGGATTGATACATCGTCGGGTATACTCCCCCCGGACAAAAGGGATGTGTTTTTATTCCTCATTGTGCCTCACAAAGAGGTTCAACAATCGGGCATTCACTCTCCTCACAGTCTCTAGGGTTACCACATTCCCTATTTTTGTTACAATTGACCAAAAATCTGCCGAGATTCGAAGTATCTGCAAGTACCTTCTTTCAGATTTGTTAGCCGTCGGTATGACTATGATTTATTATTGTAATCAATGAAAGTGTACTTTCACATATACAATAAACGAAACACATAAATAATTTAAACTACATTGCTTTTATTGAAATATCAGTTTGACAAGTGGCTAGTTTGACTGATAATTGACTACTTACCTGATTATACGTATAAAGATAAATTCATTTTAAGGAAAAGTAATGTTGACTTTTGAATTTTTTCAGGGTTACGATCTGTAGTATCGCGTCAGTCGTCTTGAGTTATTTGTCCTTGGTTTTACTATCTAAAATATTTTTCATATCGGTAACAAAATTTGAGTCGTAATTTTTAAAGGTTTTGGAACAGTTATTATTTTTCTATGTACATATAGGTATATATACCTACAAAGGTATACGCGTAACATTACTGCCATCCCTAGCATGTCTCTACTTCTATACGAGATCCTCCCGTCACGTCGCCGGCCGAGTCGTTATAAAGCTAGGCCGGATTTCCGAACGCACACTACACCAGGAAATTTCCACCAGATATTACATTAAAAGGGTACAAACACGCAACGGCGAATTAAAATTTTGGCATCCGTTTCAAGTTTTTGGTATCATCTTTTAAACCCTCTTAGGTTTTACGAGCTTTTAAATATTTTTGGCGCGGTGATTTACAGCAGTTACACGGATACTTTTAGGCTAATTTATAGGCGGTTTCATCGATGCAAACGACCAACTGCATCGATGCAGTCGCTTAGGTTGAATCATTAAACATTGGAAATTAAACTATTTTTCCGGATATAAATCGCGTATATTTGTTTTTTTTAAAACAAACCGACGTTTCGGGCCCTTTACAGGTCCCATGGTCACGGTTGACTGAAAAAAAAAAAGGTGGTACAGTCTTCAACCAGTTACGTGTAATATTAATGCAAACCACCCTATTGTTTCACTATAGTTACAATAGTTATTAATTAATATATTATATATAATTATATATATATACATAGCAAAATTTACGCACACTAAACCGGAAAGTGTGTGTCAATAATCTAACTAATCAGCGTTTTAAATACGGCTATAGGGCGGTCGAGAAGCCAAGAGTCTATATAACGCGCTTTCATTCCATCGGCATGCTTTAAGAGATTTGTCAATATCGAAGCAAAATAGAGGTAATATATTAAACTATATTAACATCATTCACACATAATTTTGAAAAACGAAACACCAGACTATTTTCGCCGACAATCACGCAACGCCTAATTACTCATACAAAACGTCTAGTTTATTTAACGAGGTAAACTGCATGGACATCGGCAATTGTCATCTCCTGCCATACTAATTCTGCATACTTGCAACTTTCTTCTTTACTCCTATAAAAACGACAATGTTCTGTATTGTTTAATGTACGCGAATTTGTGGATAATAGGTTACCTCTATTGCGATCGACTTGTGAGTACGAGTAATTATCAATGCACAGGTGCAAGCGAGAAAACTACATTGTTTTATTACCGCGGTAAATATGTGTGATGTCCACGTGATGATGTCGCTTGTGTAACGTTCTATGATTGGCAATGGTAATATTATCCTATTTGTTTTTGTTGAAAATAATAATGGCAGGCGAATTATTGATACGCGCTAGTGGTTTTGTTTTTGGAAGTGAATTGTTTCAGTATTATTTAGTGTTTTCGTTGGTTTTTTTTTGCGGTAAAGTTAGTTGATGAGCAATAACAATATTTTAGCGTTAATTCCTTTTTATCATAGAATGTTGCACACTTGTTGCACAAATGATTTCTGTTGTAGTCTACGTCCCAACTGCGAACTGCCTTCTCTTTCGAGAATATTCACTCTTCGGCAATTATACAATAAACTATTAATAGATTATGAATACATAATATATATTGAAATTTTAATGTTTCTTATATTGACTTAGAGTGTGTCACACTTAAATACGAAGAACGACGACGTCAAGAGATGCCATTCTTACCTGGAACAAAAGAAGGCAGATTTAAGCAAACCATGTTAATTGATGTTGGTTATTATTATTATTTTTTTGTTGTTGTTGAGTTGTGTTTTGTTGAGTATTATGATACTTAAGCCTAAAAATTACTTATCATTAAATAACGTCACCAATACGAGTGAAACTCAATATCACTTCAAGGTGCAAATAATAAAAGTGATATGAAGACCACTGTAAATTCTAAGCGCTCACAATAAGATGCCTTTTGTAAGAACAGCTGATTCTTCACAATCAAGCGCTCTAAATTACAAATACATCGCGTTTCTGTGTTTTCATAGCATTTTATAACCCGTAATGAGGTTCATTCTACATAGTACATACGGCGAATGCGTCACTGCGATATTTTGGTACATAGATCTCTCGTAAAGTTCTTTTAATAGGACAATATCCGCTACTTCTACAGATATCGTTTTTAATGGACATATCGGTAATTTGAAATAATGCGGATAGGAAAATTTCAACAATTCCAATACACGGTCAGTTGTATAGTTGTCTGCATCAATATTAAGTAATCAGTGTAGCAGGTAACAGTAGAGCTCCTTGTGAAAGAGTTTGTTCAGGGAAGTACCGCCAACTTACCTGTTTCTGCTGCCAAGCAGTCTAATGTAAGCATTTTTGAAGGGTATGGGTTCTGGTGAAATTGCAGGCACATGGGACTTGTCAACTTATGTCTCAGGGTGACGGGCTCAACGGCATTGATAAGATCTTTGCGATTTGAAGCCCTGAGTGGCACTGCAACTGTTATGGACAAGTGTGTCGCTTACCTCCAGGCGCATGACTTTCAAGTGCCGAACACTTGGTATCATAAAAAAATCATGATCATCATATTATGTGATCATACGTCAAAAGTATATAATACGATAATATAATATATAATATATAATAAACAATACGAACTACATGAAACAAATTATATAAATGTGAAATTTAATAACTTTCATATTTAAGAACAAAAAGTTAGCGGTCAAGTTCGTTCGTATTTTAAACCTATAAACCTATCTTCTGAAAAGTTGTAATTTTTACACCAAGGGTGCGATGACAACGGTTCCATTTTATTAAATTTTATATAAATATTATTAAATATACAATATTTTACACATTAATTATTTGCCAATATGGACTATTATTAACATATCATTAGATAAATGAATTAGTACAACAATAGGTATGCTTAGTAATGTAAAAGAAAGATAAGTCTTCTAATTGAATATTTTATATATATTATATATATTTTATATATATATTTTATATAGGGTGGCATCGTGGATCATCTGCTTAAAAGACTGGCAACGTTTTCCCTTTGGTGGTATTTTTTTGATTATACGCCGATGAAGACGTCGTCGCCGTCATTGCTTACAAGCAAAATAAACCATGACAGGAGCAGTTTCTAGTTGCTTATGTCGAACACTTTGTGATTGGCAATAGGTATGTGTGTGTCCATTGGAAGCAACAGGAAACATCATATTAAGTGTATGAAAATACAGTATTCACGCCAAGTTACCGGTTGCTTGTAAACGACACAAGACACTACAGTGTCTAGGTTTGCGCAGCGTTCTAGCTGGTGGACTTTATTCTTTGGCAGAAAGTAGGTAGTATCAGTGTTTTAGTGACCTGACTTTCAACGAGACCCTAATTTGTGCAGATATTAATGAACATTTTGTGAAAATGGAATTTTACTTTTACCGTGTATACATTTCGTCGGTGGTAACTGTAAGCAGCGACAAAATTTGATTTCCCCGTACATTCTGTGCGAAATTTTGTGGCGTGAGCACTTCTATGGAAGTGATTTTTACTCGTTTATTAACATGCCAAAAGCATCACGAAACAAATTTAAAGAAACTCATTTAGAAATAATATTCTTTCTTATAAATACGTCAATTGCGAGCAATTAGTTATTTTGCGAGCAGTTAGTATATTGTCTACACTGTCTGTAATTAGTTTAAACAAACATCCATACAATAAGGATTTCGTTTAATGTCGCATGACAGGACCACGAACAAAAACTTGAGATGTTTGTAAAGTGAGCTCGTATTGGTGTTACGAGCTATTTATAACTGATGAACTCCTTAATATATTTATATCTATCATCTTCACATCTGTCACTGATCGTTACCTCTCGCTAAAAGTCATAAAGTCGAATACAAATAAGTCATAAAGCCACATACGGTACAGTTACACAACCACTTCTAAAGCTGACATTCTCCAAAAAAGAACGAGAAATTCTATAATTGCGAATATTGCGTCGTGCGAGTTAGCGATAGTAGTAAAGTTGAAGTGAAGAAGTAAGCTCTCCCTGGTGTCTACTTTTCGAGTCAATGACATCAAATTAAATGTTATATGACCATAATTCGGTCAAGCGGACTGCATTATCTGTGGCGTCGTAAAGGTTTCAGTTATAAGGACATGTCAAATAGTATTGTGGTATTATTAAGTAGCTTTAGAGCTCCTTGTGAAAGAGTTCGTCCAGGGAAGTATTGCCACCTTACCTATGTCTGCAGCCAAGTAATAATATGAGGCATTACTGCGTTCCGGTTTTGAAGGTTAAGGGTGTTGGTGAAATTACAGGCACACGGGATTTGTCGATTCATGTCTCGGCGTGACAGGCGCAGTGGCACTGTAACTATTATGGACTGGCGTGTTGTTTACTACTAGTAAATGTTTATATTACAAAGATCTGAGGAGCACTGGTACGGTACTGCACCCGACACCCTGAGACATAAGTCCCATGTGCCTGAAATTTCACCAGAACCAGTTATACGGAAGAAAGGCATTAATTTCATCAGTGCACATATTAGCATATTTGACGATATCTTCGTATTAAAGAATACATACAGAACGACACATGTAATGTATTATATATTGTAATTCTTTCCACACTAATTACGTCGAACAATACGGCGCCGGCGCGAGTGAAAGTCACTAATAGTAAACAATTACATAAATAGAATAGTCACAGCACGACCATTAAGCCATTTGCGACAGAAAAAACGATAACGGTTCACGATTCTACTAGAAAAATATTTATCAAGAGAATTCCGATGAACATCCCGGGAATTCCGCCTGCCTCATACCTTTCATGGTTATCCGACCGGATAGAATCGTGTTCTAAATCCCGCAGCAACATACTGATGTTGGTACAGACCAAGGGCTTGTCTTTACAGTCGAGTAATACCAAAACAGCGACGGTTACTGAGAAATAACCGTGTTTGCAAGTGAGAATGATTAGTTTATCTGTCGACTTCTGCTACAAGTCTTCAAAAGACCGTAAATTTGTGTATAACTTCGTAACATTTTAAATTCCAATTCTGAGAATTGGCTGTGTTGTGTTACGCAGTTTGAAAAAAATTCTTAGAATTTGGTGACGTAGTTTATATTTTGTTTATTGGGTATTTAGGGTTGTTTGTAAATAACACTTTTGATTTGATTTGTGGAAATTTTTAGAGAATTTTTTAAGGCACAGGCACAGGCAGATAGAAATTATGTCTCGAAATGAATTTGTTTGTATAGTGTTGTTTTCTTTTCACGAAAGACAACGATTGCATGGTTAACTTTTTTTTTTAATAGACAAAATAAGTGCGTATTTGAACCTCCATCCTCCTATATATACCTCATGGAAAGTGATCACGAGGTCGACAATGGAACATTTACCTATTTACTCTTGACTTGAGCCTAAATTATAGAGTCTGGGTACGAGTCTACAGGCTGCAATTCCACGTCATGCCATTTGTGCGTATCCTAGAAGTATCCACTACTTATGGGTGGAAGGGTGCAGTAATGCTGAACATTACTGCATTCCGGTTTTAAAGGATAAGTGTCACCACACTTATTAACGCAGAATCGCATTAGCCGGCCAGAAAAAAGGTTTATGTCCATGAACGTAAGAGCGAAAAACACGATGTGCGTTTCGCATCGGTTCGTACGAACGTGGCTCGACACAGGTCGAAGGCAACATATCTGCTTCCTGCGAATTTCCAATCGCGTCCGCACGCATATCGACGACGGCTGATCCTATTTAGAAACAACGGGCGCGACGGCGCTCGAACGACGACGTCTAATCGGCGTTGAAACACAAAACTGCGAATCGGCGCGATGCGAATACGCAACGCAGAAAACTTAAATGCGAATTACTGCGATGCGATTTCATAAGGCAAGACATCTCACTGCCACGGTTCGAGTAACCATTCCTTCGACAGTCGTTAACCGTACTGAACATATTTTTTAAACTAGGTAGCGACATGGATTGTGAAAAGAGTGTTGCACTGCGGTTATTGATAAGAAAGTATAGGAAAAAAACACAATGGAGATTAACATCGCACGAATGCGCGATGAGGAGCAATTCGATGCGTCGTGCTAGCTCGTAGATTTCTGTGATGCGACGTCGCATCGCAGTTTTGTGTTTCGACCCTAAGGGCGACAAGTGTGGTTAAATACGATCGCATCAAGACGATTCCGCGTTAATAAGATTGGTGCTGATGAATTTAGTCAGAGGCACATGGGACTTTTCAACTTATGTCTCAGGATAACAGGCGCAGTGGCAATGCCCCTCAGATCTTTGTGATTTAAAGTGTTTTGTAAGTGTGTGTGAGTGGCACTGCCACTGTTACGGAAAGGCGTGTTGCTTACCAGTAGGCGCACGACTTGTATGTCTCGTCACTTGCTATCATAAAAAAAGATAACAAACTCGTAATTTTACATGAACAACAAACAGCTACCCACCTTACCTACAATAAATTCTTAAGCGATGAGTTGACGTTGATGACTCCAAATTGATAGGTTCAGGCCTTATAGCTCTTATTCACGCAAAGCGTGAGAAATAGGTAAACAGTACAGATGTATAGTATATTTAGTTTATGAATGCAGCAGGCAATTGTCATTGCTGTACGATTCAATTATTAATTTGGATTTTCCTTATCCATGCGTGCGTTCGCATCGGCGGTCCGAGCAGAAGTGATACGCGCAACGTCTTTTCGTTCTTACTGCATGGACATAAAGCTTTTTCTGAACGATTCAAGCCGATTCCCCGTTAATAAGTATGGTGACTCTCTAAAGTCATGGCACGAGTTGGTTTGAATTTCGAGTGCACTATAATGTCCATAGCTTATTAAGGCGCATTTGCCTGTGTATAAACAAGACTACGTGTCTAATAACGTTAATTGTGTAGCTCAGTTACGATGCTAGCTTGACGATCAACGCGTGTCGGTCTATAAACTATATGATATCGATGATCTGCTTTTTACACTTTACTCAACTTTGTCTGACCACACATCGCACTTGACAACTAACATAGTATTATCTCAAAAATTGCGTTATATTAATAATTTATCTCCAAAATTTCGCTATATTGGTGTGTCATTCATATACGATTTAATGTCAAAGTGACAGGACAACACTGTCGCTTTGACACTAAATAGGTAATATTAATATAACTTAAAGCAATTTTGAGATAATACTATGTTAGTTGTCATGTGCGACATGTTGATCGATAAAAAATACGATGTCGGTCGTCTGTTGCTTACAAACTGTCCATCGTCAAGAAATCGAGCAAGTCAGTAGGCACCTTAATAACCTTAATTTCAGTTCTACGGATTTATTAAGGAATCGTTATTCGATAAAACGATAGTTTATAATTTTAACCAACTTCAAAAAAGGAGGAGGTTCTCAATTCGAGTGTATGTTTTTTGTATGTATTGAGAACCGATTCTGATGATTCGTTTTTTGTTGGAAAGAGGGTACTTCAGTAGTGATCCCATTGAAATTTGTAGAAACTATTCACCTCTAAGAATGACAAAATAGGGGATGAATAACTTCTGAGGTTGGAATTTTTAGAACTCTGTACTGAGATTATGATTGCTCAAATGAGAGCTGAAGCGAAGCTAGTGAGTTTGGGATATGGTGTCACACTGCGCTTGACGTGGAATTCAAAAATATGAGATAAATGTGTTTGGAAATTTTCTTTTTTATGATACACAGTAACTGGACGAACAAGTCATGTCCCTGGTGTTAAGCGACACGCCTGTCCATAGCAATTGCAGTGTCATTCAGAGCCTTAAATTGCACAAATCCGAGGGACACTGCCACTGCGCCTTTCATTTATAGACATAAGTTGACAAGTCCCATCTGTAATTTCACCAGCATCCTTACACTTCAAAACTGGGACGGACGCAGTAATGTTCACATTACTACTTCGCGATATCTATATCTATCGATATAGGTAAGGTGGCAGTGCTTCTCTAAACAAACTCTTTCACAAGGAGCTCTACAGCTAACTTTCGACATTAGCCGAAGACATTACCACAGATCAGTACAGGCAGAGTATATGTACCTAAAACTCAAGGAAGTAATATACACATAGAGTAAATTAATCTCTCTCTAAAATCCCGGAATCATTGTATTGTATTACGTTCTATATGTTTGGTGTGTTACTAGCAATTACTTAATTACAATAGTGTATTATAGAAGAAAAGTTTTGTAATTGTATGTAAAAATATGACTATTACACTCCCGAACACATAATTCGAGCCACCTTGCATTTTAGGAATTAAATTCCCTAATGTTTAAACAATGTATAATTTGTAATTTTGAAACTGGCATACTAAACGTTATTTCCATAATTCCTTGTTGAGAATTTGAATTTGTAAAACAGGGAAAAACTTTTTTTCGACGATAACAATATTTTTTGTTTTCTACTCTGTTAAGAATTAAAATGCAAGTTGGCTCTAGTTTTGTGTTCGGGGGTGTATTTGTATTTTAATTTTCAATAATTTCGAGACTTCTGAGAGACGAACCTATTATTTACTCTATACGCGTTAGTTGAAGTTTGGGTAAATATACTCGGCCTATAAAATCTTTGTTCTGCGAAAATGTGCGGTTAGGGCAATTTACAATCTCGGCCCAAGAATGTCTTTGAGAGAGAAGTTTAAAGAAATTAACATTCTTACGTTAGCGTCACAGTACAAAAATTAAAATTTTATTTATTCACATTCATAACTTTATTGCTTGCCAAATGGTTTCATTTAAGATGTTATAAAATATAATACAGTCAGTAGTCGTAGTATAACACGTGACACCCTGCAAGGGAGCTGCAATTCAGGTGAGCATTACAAATTACAAATATAAATATCACCACAAATTACCATAGCAATCATAACTGCCTCCGTGGCCGAACGGTTACCATGCTGGACTGCCACGCAGAGGTCCCAGGTTCGATTCCCGGGCCGGGAGAAATATTTGTATGGCCTACATTTATTTCTCTCGTGAGTTTGGGTGTAATTTGTGGTTGTCTATGTGTGTGTCCATGTAACCTGTATGTAACCTTGACAGTTAACTTCACAAAGTTACAAATTTATTTAATGGGCAATGTATAAAGATCATGATTCATATTCAAAATTTGCCATTAAATGAGTAGTAGAGTTTGTATACGAGAATAGTGACAATTTCCAGTGTAATTTACATACCTATGAAATAAAGGTTATTTGAGTTGGAGTACTAAAATGTATATTCTTGTGACTCCTAGAGGAACTTCCATAGCGTTTCAACCGACTTCAAAAAAGGAGGACATTCGATTGTATGTTTTTTGTATGTGTGTTACGCGATAACTCCGGCATTTGTGAACCGATTTTGATGATTTTTTTGTTGCCAAGAGGTACCTCAGAAGTGGTCCCATTTCAATTTGAAGAAAATGTTCCGCCTCTAAGGGTGGCAAACTAGGGGATGACTGACTTTAGAGGTCGGTTTTTTAGTACTCTGTACTGAGATTATCTACATAAGTTTTGATTATAGTGACCCTTCTTGTCAATCTCTTGGTTATGCGAGAAGGGCACTATAATCTGTATGCGCATAGGAACTTTATAAGTTCAGGTTCTGAACCCAGATCAGCCAGTGTACAGGGTTGTCACAGACCTTTGTCACTTGACTTCATCCGGTTCTCGAGAGGCTAGTGCCTCGGGTGAGCCGCCCCGAGTGCACGTATATTGCCCAGATAGGTACCGGAGGTTTTTTTAGTAGCAGTAGAGCTCCTTGTGAAAGAGTTCGTCCAGGAAAGTACTGCCATCTTACCTATTTCTACCGCCAAGCAGTAATGTCAGCATTACCGTGATCCGGTTTTGGAAGATAAGGGTGCTGGTGAAATTAAGGGCGCATGGGTCTTGTCAACTTATGTCTCAGGGTGACGGGTGCAGTGGGAGTGCCCTCCAGATCTTTGCGATTTAAAGCTCTGAGTGGCACTACAAATGTTATGGACAGGCGTGTAGCTTACCATCAGGTGCACGACTCGTTCGTCCCGTCACTTATATTATAAAAAAAAGCTGTGGGAACGCTCACTTCCCGTTGCGCATTGCGCAACTAGCGGTTGCCACCTCTAAGCCGCGGACTCTAAGTCTATTACCAAGAGGAACCATACAATTTTCATTCAAATATTTTATGCGGTTGCTGGTGACTTCGACATTGTAAGAAAACTTATGGTAGAGGTACTAAATATCTCTCTAAGTAAATATTTATAGTCGTTTGTTTTTGTTGCTCGGCGTCTAGTCGGTTCGTAAGTAAGATGAATCATTAGAAGTTTTTACCTGGCATTGTTCACTTGAACAATATTGTGCAACATGTAAATACATACTTGACTTTTGTTTAGAATAACAATAGTAATAAAAAACCGCATTGGATGAGTTGTGAATCCTTATTTGTAGAAACTCATTCTTATACAATTCTAAATGACTATAATAATAATAACGCACACACTCAATATAGCCCCGCACTAGAGAAACCCTGTGTCGCGGATGCCATGGACACACCATACACAACCACAAATGACATCCAAACTCACAAGAGAAATAAATGTAGACTATACATTTATTTTTCCTGGCCCGGGAATCGAAGGCAGACCAGCGTAATAACCGTTCGGCCACGGAGCCAGTTAAATGGGTTGATGATGATATAATTTAATTACTAATTCTTATCAAGACGTCAATGAGTCACAAAAATGAGGAATGCTTAAAACAACTACATCCTTAATATAGAAATTAGTCTATTATACGATAAATTCGCATTATCTGAAAATTGCAATCGAATGACAGCACTCTGTTCGACATTACAATTTCTTGAACTGGCAGTTTGGAACACAACGCGTTTGTTCATTCCTTCGGATTAGAGATTGCTTCCAGAAATGATTTGTACTAGCGCTTTCTTATTATACGTTTCACATCACTGTAAAAAACCTTCTAAAGCTTTTGAAATGATAATTCGTTGCACTTCTGAAAAGTTTTATTTTAAAAAGACAACTTTTGCTACTCTTTTTTTATAATATCAAGTGACGGGAAGGACAAGTCATGCGTCTGATGGTAAGCTGCACGCCTTTCCATAACAGTTGCGGTACCACTCAGAGTTTTAAATTTCAAATATCTGAGAGGCACTGCCATTGCGCTTGTCACCCAGGGACATCAGTTGACAAGTCCCATGTGCCCGTAATATCACCAGCACCCTTACCCTTCAAAAACCGGAACACAGTAATTCTGACATTACGAAAGCTCTACTCTATCTTAGGTATAAATTTCTTTGTTTTTACGACGTAGACGTAGAGGACATTATTAGTTAAAGAAATCCGTAGTCACTTAAACGTAAGTACTAACTACAAAACTACCGAGAAGGCATAAAATTTAACAAGTTGAAATAACGAGGTTGACCCGAAATGAGGCGAATGAGTCACAACGGGCAATTGATGCACTTACTAGCCATAAAACCCCATCACTGTGCCACCACTACTTAAATTTACCCTGACGATTCAAACTTTGTGGTCTAACATAGGGGCGTAAACTATCAGTAGATAGTTTTATTATTCTTTTGATGATTTGCAATATTTTCGGAATTATTTTTTAATCTATCTACTTTTAATAATCTATTTTTATTTGTGATACTGAGATACATAATTGAAGTTAACTATGTCACACAATATGTACAGATTTCTTTTCAAAGAAAACAAAACTACAAGTGAACAACTAATTGGAAACGAGAATCAAACAATTTTACAAGTCTTTAAAATTAACCATAATGAATTTATACAGCCAAGTAAAATATTATTTACTTTAAAAGTTTTCCAAGTCTCTAAAACTTTGTTTGGCACTACTTGTCAACGAAGAATGCGTGACGTCATTGGCAGGTAAACATATTAGGCAATGTGCACTTGCCATTTGCGAGAATTTTACGTATTAACTTACTGTCCTCAATAGAAAATGTTTACAGTTTTTGTTAAAAAGTAATTAAACGGAGAAAAACGCAAGATAACACGCAAAAGACGAGTACGGTACCGTTTTTTTGTTTTCCTACGTATGGCGTCACGTAGGGTGTTTTAATGTTTGCATAACAGACAAAAATATTTTTGATTTTATTTATTGATTTTAAAAATACAAATTATTATTTCACAACAATATTGATTGAATGATAGTTTTTATTACACAACATTCGTTATAATTTAGAAATATAAATAAATACATTTTAAGCTTTTTCCTGTTTGTCGTCCGACTGCTTATTGCAGTGTTCCTCTTTACTTATTTAAGACCGAAAGTCTTCTCCATTTAAGTTTAAAAATAATTAATTAACTTCGTAACAATGAAACTCATAAATAAAATTGTAAAACTAAAAAAATGTGGAAACTTGGTAGATATTATGAAACGGCGTCTCAAGGACTATTTAAAATTAACGTGTTTTCTACATCGTAAATCGCATAACTATTATGAAGAAGATCGTTTATATTAGAGATTGGTTGTATTATTGACATAGATAGGGCAATTTATTTTCATATTTTTAATTTATGTGGCCCTTGTTCAATAGTAGATTTTCTTACAGGAAAATATGTGAAAAAGAGTAGTTGGTTTGAGATTTTTCTAACTTATAACATTTTTGCCAATTAGCTAATTATGTGATTCTAAATTAGAAAATCTCCTGCAAAATAACGAAATGAAATTTGATTACGCTGAGCTAAAGTACCGTCGAACCGAGGTAACGATTATGTATTGGAATTGAAAATTTATTATTTGGGCAGTCTGTTCTACAGTGAACAGCAGTATTGGAACGTGAGTGGGCGCGACACGTGTCTTATCGCCCGTAGTTTGCCGCCATCTACGCCCACTTCCTGCAAAACCCATGACGTATCAGAGTAACTTTCAAAATATATTTATATAAAAGTATACGTATATACTTGGGTACTTTATTGAAAAGAAATAACAGAATAGTACAATAAATTTCCCCTCTAAAAGAGTGGCGGAAATAAATAGAAGTTAAAAAAGAATGGCAGATTAAATAGACAATTCTAGAAAATTATACAAAATAGACTTTAAAATACTCACAAAATTTCAATAAACAAAACATATAATTATACAATCTAGATTACCAATTACTTTATGTAAGATATCTATTAAATTATTGTGCAATACTTATACTACAATACCCAGTGTTTGCTAAATAATTCACAAAACTTATTTAATAAATAAATGAGCTTAAGTTCTTTTATCCAAAATATATGTGTTTGGACAAAAGAACTTAAGCTTTAATACGCATTTATAAAATTCTCCGAAAACGAAAGCTAGGATAGGATATAAGGTACTTTTCCAAATCAAAATAAATCAGAAACTTATATTGCGCTTTTTTTGTAATACTTTTTTCTCGTATTGAATGGGTCCCTTTATTCGTATAAAAGACATAAAACGCGAACCAATCGAGCAGTTTTTAGGAAGAAAGGCGGACAAACTTAATTTGTGTAATACAAAATGACAACAGAAGACAAAAAATTTAAGAACCAATAGTGAGACAGAACAAAAAATAAACAATAGAACAAAAAACAACATAAAATAAAAAAAAATAGATACAAGACACACACAAAACCCTAAACAAATTAAAAATATAATTATAAATACAAATTATTCATAAAAATAAAGACGCTAAATATAAAGACACTTAGTATCGTGCCAGCTGCGGTAAAACAAGGGTCACTAAGGTCCCCAGCACGCCTAGCATGAAGACAAAAGTTATCTCTTCTTCGACCTTCGGCAGAAAATTGACTCATGCGGCTTAGCATGATATGAAGCAATACTGATTTAAGTTTTTATACGTATGTAAATATTTCGTAAATAACATTCGTAGTACAAATCTGGTAGAAAATAAAACAACTAATCTACGATATCAAAATATACATTAAAATTGTTCAGACAAAAAGCATTATTATCTTGCATATTGTTCTTAGAACACATTTTATAGAAAATCAATTAATACGTAATTAATTTAAGAATTAAGATTGTTAACTATTAATATGTATACAAAAATTACAGATTAATGAAAACGAAGCACTTATGTAAATGCACCCTTAATAACAAAGTGGCAGAACTGAAAAGTAACAACATATGGCTTACATTTATTTTTCTCGTGAGTTTGGTTGTAATGTGTGTTTGTCTGTGTGTGTGTCCATGGTACCCGCGACACAGGGTTTCCCTAGCGCGGAGTTGTGTTGAGTGTGTGCGTTATTATTATTATTATTATCGTATTTATTTTAAACTCTCGCCTCTCCCAAGGCCTAAAAGATTAATTTTGAATTTTTAAATGGGAGAGGCGGTATTTCCCGGCAATGGCACAGTCGGCCGGGGTCAGGGACTCAGGTCTAAGAATCGGCGAACAATACGTGCCGTATCGAGCAGGACCGCCTTCTGCATTTGTGCTGGAAGCGACACGCCACAGAAATCCAACCGCCTCAAGCTGTTAGAAAGGCTTACTGGAATTAACCCATTTGCGGACAAAACAATTGGGATTATTTCAGTGGAGGCCACATCCCACATGTCGGTGATCTCGTGCGCCAGGTCGAGATACTTCCGGCGTTTCTCGGTTTCAGCTTTCACGAGACCCTCGTCATGCGGGATGGTGACGTCCACAAGAAATACCCTCGACTGCGATCGATCCAATATCACAATATCAGGCTTATTCGCAAGAATAGTCCTGTCCGTGATAATAGATCGATCCCAATAGATTTTGGTGCGGTCATCTTCGAGTATTGGCTCCGGTGAATACTTGTAATATGGCAACCTCTGTTGCACTAGTCCGTACTTGAGAGCGAGCTCTTGGTGTAATATTTTGGCTGCCTGGTTGTGTCTGTGCAAGTACTCAGTGTTAGCAAGAGCGGAACAACCGGAAACAATATGCCTAAGTGACTCTCCGGGACGGCCACATGCCCGACAAATGTCTACTGTGCCGTCCTTTAGGATATATCTCCGATAGTTCCTCGTCTTGATAACCTGATCCTGTATTGCACAGACAAAACCTTCGGTTTCCCCAAAGAGGTCCCCGAAACGCAGCCAATGTAGGGAGGCTTTACGATCCATAAAAGGCTCGTGGAGTACCTTGAAGAACCTCCCATGGAGCTCCTTCTCTTTCCATACGGACTCGCGGTCAGAGGTGCTAAGCACCACCGGGTCTCGCCATTCCTCTTTGGCCAACGATAAGGGAGTTAGCCCTTTATCACATGTGACAACCTCTCCACGAATCACGTCATCCGTCATCGTCAAAAAGTAGTTTCTGAGACTGCATATCTCGCGGTTGTGCATGGTTTTGACACTTAATAGGCCTCTACCTCCACACTTCCGCGGGACATACAATCTCATAACTGACGATCTCGGATGATGCATTCGGTGAGAGGTCATCGTCGTGCGGACTCGTCTATCCAGAGCGTCTAATTCCGTCTGAGTCCATTTGAGCACGCCAAATGTGTACATCAGAACAGGCATGACCCAGGAGTTATAAGCTCGGATCTTATTAACGCCTGACAAATAGCTGTTTAGCACATTTTTCAGGCGCCCATAAAAAACCTCGCACACACCCTGTTTCACGTCTGCTTCCTTCACACCGATGGTCTGCGACATGCCCAAATACCGGTATGTTTCAGTCTCGGAGAGTACCGGCAGGTGATTGGTGCCAATATTAATGCCATTAGAATGCATGACACGTCCCTTCTCAACATGGACCACCGCGCACTTATCGATCCCAAGCTCCATCCTAACCGAACTGCTGAAATCGTTGGTGATTGTCAGCAGCTCCGTCAATCTGTCAGCTGTGGGGCCGTATAGCTTGAGATCATCCATGTAGAGAAGGTGAGGCATTCGCGGCCCACCTCTCCGAAACTGAAAGCCTGTGCCCGACCTCTCCAATAGAGTACTCAGAGGGTTCAGGGCCAGGCAAAACCACAGTGGACTTAGACAGTCACCCTGGAAAATACCTCGCCTTATTTCTATTCGGTCATCCGCATCCGTCATCCGCCGACCGTCCAGACTCAGGATCGTTCTCCAACATCCCATGCATTGCCCGAGGAAGTGTCGAACTGCACTGTCAATTTTATACAGTTCGAGGACCCTCGAGAGCCATGAGTGGGGCACCGAGTCGAACGCTTTCCTATAGTCTATCCAGGCAGCGGAGAAATTCCGACGGTTGCGTCTGACAAGTTGGCCAGCGACCGCGTCGATGAGGAGCAGCTCCTTACTACCGCGGCTACCGCCCCTACATCCGTTCTGAGCCTCAGACATCACACTGTTATCAACAATGTGCTGACTTATCTTGGAGCTCAAAACAGATGTTAAAGTCTTGTATATTGTACAAAGACAAGTTATGGGGCGATACTGTGATGGATCCACGGTAGCATCGCTCTTTGGAGCTAAATGAGTGACCCCAGTAGTTAAGAAGTTTGGGAGCGTCCCACTCTCAAGGGCACTTTGGAACTGACGAGCGAGAGTAGCGTGGCAGCACCAGAACCCCTTCAGCCAATAATGATGCAGTCCGTCCGGTCCCGGACTTTTCCAGTTCGGAGCCTTACGGACCGCTACCGCTACATCCTCTTCGGATATGCTGATGGGATTCATAGGCGCTATGGTTGCACATGCTCTCTCGACCGCTTCGAACCATGGACCCTCTTCGTGATCGACAGGCTGCGACCAAAGCCTTCGCCAAAAGGCGACCACTTCTGCTTTGTCCGGACGCTCACCCGTCAAGACCACATCAGGACGCTCCAGTGTCCTATAAAACTTCTTTTGGTCACTCATGAAGAGACGATTCTGCCGATACCTCTTCACCCTTTCGGAATATCGCCGAATCCGCTTGCCCCAAGCAGCTATCTTCTGCTTCAGATCATCAATGCGCCCTGTCAGTTTTCGTGCAAACTCCGGTGAGTCTACAAAAATGTTCTCACCGGGGAATGCTTCTCGGACAAAGCGCATCACTCTCGGCCTTGTGACGCCTGATCTGAAGCTAGTCAGTTTGCCGATGAGGACCCTGGCCCATGCTATACGACCCTCAATTCGCCTCATCCAGGCTGGCTTAGTACTAGTCCTAGGAGTAGTGCTGCCAACCTGGTGGTTACCGCCGGGTCTTGTTGGCGGCATCCTGACGCCGACAAATTGACACACAGTCATTGCGGCAGCGAAGAGAATTGAGTATGTCTCCCAAAGGTCTGCGCTTTCCTCTAAAAATGAGGGAAGCATGTTGTTAATGGCCCCAACGGCATCCCGAACCTTGATACTGAGAGGCACTCGAGGCAGCCGTGGCCTTCGCTCAAGAGGCACGTGGCGATATTCCAGAATCGTCTCCTCCAGACTACTCCTCAACGCTTCCAAATCCAGGGCGACTGTTCCCCAATCACTTTCAGTACCACCCGTATCCGGCTGCTGAGCACTAGGTTCCCTGTGAACTTCCCTGCTGGGAACAGGAGAGCGCTCCAGCCTGGGTGGCTCTTCTTCCAGTGGAGGAACAGCCTCGCATCGTAATTGCTCGAGTTCGGCAGCGCTAAAAAGTCCTGAGCGCTGTAGGTACCGAACCCGGTCCGCCAGGTTTTGTTCTGTGACGGTCAAAGTTGGCTCCAGCCGAAGAAATTCGCGGTACATTACTGCTCGATAACCTGTCCGTCCGGTTCCCGAACCTGAGGCCCTAAAATAGGCCCGCATGGCATTTTTATTCATATCAATCGTCCATGCCATGCGGCGCCGTACTCCACCAGAGGCGGGTACCGATTGCTGGGACCAAGTTGCCCCAGCCCCTGCCGATACCATGCCAACTGGTGGTGATGGATCGTGAGTAGACTGGCCGGATGGTCGGGCCAGTCTGCCGCGGCTGGGGGCCCGCATACTGCCACGCCCAGCCCCAGCTCCAGGCGCGCCCCGGCGATTACCCCCGGGAAGCGGCCCTATTCGCTCATCGTAACTATTGTGCTCCATCATTTACGATGAGCAATTTTACACCCGGGGCTTTCACTCACTTACCCCGGGGAGACCGTTATTTACCCTATTTAACGCTGAGACCAGTTCCTTGACACGGTTCTGTACATCAATGAACTCAAGCGCTGACTGTTTGCACTACTGAAACGGTAAAGTGACATGATATTCACTGTGCCGTTCCACCAGTGGGCGATGAGGTCGTCACATCCCTACGCCTAATTATTATTATTATTATTATTATTATTATTACATTGACAAAATAGATTTTAAAAATGTATGATATGTGACAGGATCTTAGAAAGTGATCGGCTGTGGTCTCTCCCTGCCCCGATGAGAAAAGGGCGTGAAGTGTATGTACGAATATGTACGACAATGCAAAACATGAATTAATTATCTTTGATTTGAAGAGATGTGTCATTTTAAATTTGTGCGTTATTTTATTTACTTATTTTGTGTGTGTTGCAAAAATGAATCTCTAAATCTCTAAATAGAAATTGCTGGGATTTTAAACTTTGAAGCGCAAAGCGGTTTCACGAGGGCGTACAGTATAACATTTACTTCCTCTTTTGTTCGTTGTTAGTATAAATTTTGTTTTTAATCCGATTAGCTGAATGTAGTAGCAAATTACAGATAAATGGCTTTTAAACCTAAACGCGAGTAACCAAAAGTGGGTCTTAGTGTTTGATAATAAAACACTCTTCTGAAAATAAGACTGAGACTCAAATTGGCGACAAAAACATTGTTGCACTCACTGATTTTCCTGTTTTCGCTCTGTGAAATAGTACTTTTTCAGAAGTGTAAAATCGGGCTCTCGTTTCTGTTTACTATGGTGCGGTGACTTATTGTTAAAATACTTTGTTGCCGCGTGTGCTCTACGTTCATTAATTCTGTATCAAACAAACTCATTACATAAAACTTGTAAAAAGTTCAACAAACAGTGCAGTGTAATCTGTAGGGCTAGCACGATAAGGCGCGAATTGCGCGAGAGCGACATAAAGTGCGAGATCTCTATGCGAGAATAGCAGTATCTCGCGTTTTATGTCGCTCTCGTGCTAGCCATTTTGGAAACCTCAGTTTGCCACACACACTTCGTAAGAAATGAGCGAATTAAAAAAAATGTTAGTTTGCTTGGCATATTCGCAGAGAATGGTTAAACGATCTTCTTACAAAACGAGACTTGAGCGATTTTATATGATGAGCCTTGGAAACCGCAGGAATAGATTAGATCTTATTTTTCTATGAAACCAAATTGATTATCAGATTCTACTAAGCCAAATACGATTTACAGTGCCTCATAGGTATCACCGATACTTTATCCAACCACTTTGCCCTCCTCTTCGAAGAACCAAAATTGATACAAACTCACCCACATACAGAATTTGTAATTTATATAAACAGTGAATATTTAGACGTATATGCAGATTGTTTGCTTTTGTTTTTAAAAAATATTAAAATAAAATGAAATAGCATTCTGTCGTATAAACTTAGGTAGTTATTAGTATTTGTTTCTAATAATATTGTATAGTTAAGTTATATGTGAAAGTTCCTTTGCCATTTTTTTGCATGAGGGATTTACCTGTAATTAGCAGTGCATTAAATTTAAAACCACAAATGATTGTACCAAGGAAATAAGTCACAAGGTAATAGCTGTTGGTTGTCACAAATAATTTTTTTTTAAATATACGACCTTCCATACAGGTCCTTACAACAAATAATAATCAATAGCGCTTAATGACTCACCTTTGAAGGGTAATTATGTTAATGTCTTAATTCCCTATATGACGTAAATGATACCCGTAAACCTTGTAAGTGGTATTTAAATGATGATGTTATTGCTATAAGTGAGTATCTATAGCCAATTCGTTTTGACTGTAAGCTAGCAGCTAGTTGTTATCAGGGCAATAATAAACAATGCTAACTTTGTAAAAAATAATTATTTCAGTTAAGGAGGAACGTATGGTATCATTTATAATTAATCATGATGTATGACAAGTAGATTATTAATGTAGATAAGCTTGTCTATATTCCTTGAATAGATTACTTCAATTGTAAAATCACAATCGTTGTAATTGGAAATAATTGTAATTAGACGACTTCAGTGGACCAAAGGTGTGGTTGGGCGCAGGATGAGGAAGTATCGTGTTTAATTTTTTTAAATTTTATTTATCAAGAAAACGGCGTTACATAAGGTATTTTACAATAGCATATAGACTAAGAGTATGCCTAATGACAGGTTACCCTCATTTATACATAATTAAATAATATTATACAAAATGTTATCGGTAAGTAAGTACATTTAACATTAGCAAAGAGTGAACTAGACAACACTAGTATTAGGTGCCGAAATCACAAACACCCAGTCTCGCTTGTCGTTCAATAATAAAATGATCGTAGTAATAAGATGTTACTGCAAACAACTCGCTACGCAAAAAAATCTGCTAAAAAGCGATCCTTTCAATGCAGTTATGGTCTTTCCTGTCATCAACAGAATGGTCTTAGGAAGTCACCAGTGTATTCTGCTACCGTTCGTCATGTTAGAAAAAGATAGAAGCATTTTAAATTACTTAAAATATTGTGAATAGTAACTTAAAATATTAGGCTTCCTTTTTACGTTTATTATAGGATTGCCAAAAGAACCAATTCGGAAATGATTTTTTTTACACTGGTTCTGGTCTGGGTATTCTAGTTAATGCCCTGGAGTAAATTCCGCTGTTCTGGTAATTATATAGCATAATTAATTCTCTAGTATGAGTTCAGTAGCAGTAAAAATAATTGCGAAAGTGTTCGTCCAAGGAAGTGCAGCCACGTTAACAATTTTTTCTGCCGCCAATCAATAATGTAAGCATTACTGCGTTTCGGTTTTGAAGAGTAAGGGTGCTGGTGAAATTATAGGCACATGACACTTGTCAACTTATGTCTCAAGGTGACGTGCACAATGGAGCGCCCCTCAGATCTTTGTGATTTAAAACCGATCTGAGTGGCAATGCAAACGCTATGACAGAAGTATCGCTTACCACAGGCGCAAACGACACGGGTGGAATCGGCATCGAGGGGAGCTGACACGAAATCTTTATAATTTACTTAAAAGTTTATACTCGTTAGTATTTCTACAGTAGGTACATATAGATAGGTAGTAGATATTTATCTATCATGATTTAAAATTGAAATCAGTTATACAGTCATTCATCGGTAAAATGAAACAGCACAACCGATAAAATGACATTGTTGCTTGCTACCTATTACGCTATTATAGTTATTTACTGCTTTAAACATGAAATGTATGACCATGACCTCAAATTTAAATGTAAACAAACGGTTTCTAGAATCATTTCAAAGACGAGGAACTAATCAACTGTTTTTTTTGTTCCATAGAAAATATAATTGTATAATTTGCAACGGATTACACGTTACGCGTAAATTAAAACAAAACTATGGTATACATTCAAATAGTAATGTAATAACTAGTTGTTATCAATGTAATAAATGCCTTTGTAATTAAAAATAGTTCTGTTCTTTTGAATTGGAAATTTATTTAAAAGGAATAATTTCAATTAAAGTGACATATTATGATCAGATGCATGATTATTAATCATGACGATATTGGAATGTATTGCAAGTGCTATTTTGCAGCTGAGATGCTGTATTTAGCAGGTATGATTACACTTTTAGATTAGGAAGTATATTTCGAATTTGATTAAAGGTTGGTAAAAAAATACCCTTTTTATATCAAAGCGGAGCAGAGATGTGTTCCAGCCATCACAAATATTATTATATATTTAAAGCTCCTTGCGAAAGAGTTCCTCCATGGAAGTACTGTCACCGTACTTGTTTCTGCTAAGCAGTAATGTGGGCATTAACATAAAAGTGCTGGTGAATTACAGGCACATGGGACTTGTCAACTTATGACTCAAGGCGACGGGCGCAGTGGCAGTGCCCCCGCCACTGCGCCAAAGATCTTTGCGACTTAAAGCTCTAAGCGGCACTGCAACTGGGTATGGTCAGGCGCTTGGCATCATAATATATGTTTAATTTTGCTTACCTATGAATAAAAGATTTTTAATTTAGGGATCTTTTGAAAATTGTAATAAATAAAAATACTAAGCTCCTTTAGTATTGTGATTAAAGCTCATACTGTTGATTCATTATTCTCCATTTTAAGCTCTTGTCGTCCAGTACCACAACATAGATTTTAAATCTCTGAGTGGCACTGAAACTGTTATATGCGAGTCGCTAACTCCAAGCCCACGACTTGTTCGTCCCGTCACTTGGTAAATTAAGAAAACCTTTCCTCGTCACTAAGTCGAAATATTAAAATCCCAGTGATTGCTGCATCATTTTAGCTTTAGTAGACAATAGGCTTGGAATCAAGGCTACAATACCACAAAAAGCAAAACAAGCAATATATCTTGCCAATCGAAAATCGCTTTGAAGTGCGAGTATTGAAACAAGTATTTCAATTAACAACTTGTTGAACCATAAGTATAATTCCAGCCGATTTGTGCAAATACTTCATAATCTGTAAAATTTATGAATCTAATTTATAAGAGTGTATTTCCCATTGTTAATAGCTCGATGTCATATTTACGACGACATTTACGAGGACAAATTGTGATTTTGTGTCTCGTCGCGGCCATTCTATTTGATGTCCAATTGTTTGTAAATGGTTTGTTGAATGACGGAAACAGATTGTAAAAGCAGTGTGCGACCTTTGGAAGTTTAGGTATACATTTATTTAATAAATGACAAATTATGTAACATTGGGAAATATAATTGGAAGGTGTTTTTTTCAGTTGATTTAACAAACATGATGGCTTTTGAATATGTATTCTATATCAATATAGGCAATATTACTGGCAGTTTTTTTTAAAATTATTGATTATGTCATTTCAAAATCACTAAAAACAAAACATTGCAGCCCCTATTATATCCACATTTAGCTCTCATATTCGAGTGATAAACGGGCATTTTAAGTTTTTATCACAATAGCTAACATGGTGAGTACCGTGACGTCACATTTTTATAGCATCGCGATCGCGATCAAAGACTGCAAAATATTAACACAGTGCCAAACATAGCTGCAAGGTCACAGTTGATTTTTAAAACATTTTGACAGGTCTGCACAATAATTTTATAAACGTAAAAATTGAGGGCGACAAACGGGATGAAAAGAAATAATAAAAACAAATATATTGATATATGTAAATTATTGTAAAAAGGTGAGGAGAACATTTTTAAATACAGTTCAATACATGAGAGTAATTAGAAATACGTAAATAATAACGAATATAACGTAAAATATGTAAAAACAGAATCTGCAGAAACGCGACATTTCTTGTTTCATTGTTTTCGCGGCGATGATTAAACGACAAAGATAGCTATATATGCAATTTCATATCATTGTCCTGTTCTTCAAAATGTATAACAATAGTTCATTACCAAATAAGCAAACTTAGCTTTACCAACTGAAATAATATTGTCACAGGAAGGTTTATGATACCTTTTTTTTTTTTTTTTTTTTTTTTGCATACCGCTAATCATATCAAAATATGAATAATAATGCTTCCGCTTCCTGCCGACCTTTTGAACGACAGTTACTTAAAACATACGGTTAGTTAAACGGCATCACTGAGCAGGAAAGACAAAACATCAATGTTACTAGACCGTCTTTCGCTTTGTGCTGATAACTTGCTGATTTTTTCAGGGCAAGAAGGCTGCTAATTTTAAATCTTCTCAGTTATGTGTCGATAGTGTCAACGGCAGGATTTTATATATGTTTGGTATTTTGCTAAAAATTAAGAATAGTAGTTTATCAGTGGCTAGACATCGAGCTACCATTGTACTGCCATTGCAATTTTTTGGTATTCTGCCTTTCGATGGGTCGTCAATGGCGTAGTCTTCTTATTATTTGACATAAAAAGTACATTTCAATTTAAAACTTAATTGTTGACGAGATAAAAATTGAGATATGCATTAATATGCATATATGTAATAATTTACAACCTTTCATAAGTTTGAGCCAGAGTTACATAGAGAAATTCGTAAAATTTGCTGATTTGATTTGTAGTTCAGTTGGTAAGAGCGGAAATTCCGGTGAAGCAAAACACACTGGTTGGAGGCAGTACGAAAGATTTTTTTCTGTGTGTTCACACACAGATATATGTATATGTAATAGTTAATTTAAAAATATATATAATAAATAAAATAAATATAAAAATATATATAATAGATAATTTACATTGTAATTTTAGCAAGGGAACATAGATCGTTAGTGATTGAATGAATGAACGCCATTACTGCCATTCCATTGACGTTATTACAACTAGACCCTATTGTTATTGCAACTAGGTTTTAGCAGAATAACAAATACTATCATAGTTGCAATATAATCTCAGTGGAGTTACAACGGAATTATAATTATCAGTGATTCCTGTAGCCCTGGTTGCTACAGGTTTTTACGATGAAATATAAGTCCAAAAATGGACATATATAGATATAAATCCAAATTAAACTTCAATAATCCTGTTTTACCTCAGTCAGCTTTGTCACAGATAGCTAAAAGCCACTGTTACAATAACATTAACACACTGTCCTTTTTACACTGAAGATTTATTTCCCCTCTGTACAAACAAACAAACAAACATTAGGTGAAATGAGCACAAGGGATCTTCAGTCGAGATAGCAATCGCAACTAGTGGTGTAGCGAACATCAATGGAATCGATTCAGTCGATTATTTTATTTTTCAATTCGATTGAAGCTTTTTTATACAAAAAAAATCTCTGTTGCGGTATAATGGAGAATTATGAGTAAAAACAAAGTATGAGCTTTAATCACAATACCAGAGGAGCTTAGTATTTTTCTTTATTACAATTTTCTAAAAATCCCTAAATTAAAAATCTCTTTATTCGTAGGTAAGCAAAATTAAACTTATATATTTTTTTATGATACCGAGTTATGGAACGAACAAGTCATGCGCCTGGTGGTAACCGCATCGCCTGACCATACAACTGCAGTGCCGCTCAGAGCTTTAAGTCGCAATGATCTGAGGGATACTGCCACTGCACCCGTTATCCTGAGACATAAGTTGAAAAGTCCCATATGCCTGTACCACCAGCACCCTTCAAAACCGAAACGCAATAATGCTCACATTATCGCTTGGCTGCAGAAATAGGTAAGGTGGTCCCTTCTGCTATTAGCATTTTTAAAGGCTCTTTAGTGATAAATTTAATTATAATACAAATTTATTAAGTATTCAAACAATTATCGTTATCTCAACTTCATCTATGTTTAATTACTTAAGTCGTCTGTTGTCAACATTTATTATGTTTGTAGGTGTTTATGAGTTGCAGTGATTATAAAAACGCGAATTGTTACATCACTAACAACACTGGACCGTTGCGTTTTAATTTCGCTTTCTCCGTACAATTAAAACCTGAATTAAGACCCGGAAGCTTTTCAGAGCTAAACAATACATTTTTTCCTTGAGCAAGGTAAGAAGGCAGAAATGAAAACTTGACCACCGCTAGTATAATATTCAAACGTTATGAACAAATGTTTTGGGTTTATGTTCTTTTTTAATTAGTTTGCTCTTAATCTGTTGGAGGGCGCTTTTCATGTGTATGATTTTGGATTGCTCTAATTTGTTATCCTGTGTATACACGTACAGAATGATATTAGTTTTACTTAGGCACTGCATACAAGGACATCGTTATTCAGAATTAAGATTACCCGTCATCATATTAAAACCAAAAACAAAGATCTGCAACAAGCACAGAAAAATTATAAGGTACGCTGGTTCGTTCTGGTTCGTCCAGCGGAATTTTTTGTTAGTGTTCGATCTTTGTGTTGATAATAGTCCATCGTCATCTCAAATGCGTACATTCTTGTAAAATCAAAACATGTATAGCAAAAAGCTTATTTCGTTTCACCTTTTGTGTCTGAGTCATTACTGCATATCTACGTCCATGTTTGTTTTTGTAATACTAAGTAACGGGACGACCAAGTCGTGTATCTGGTGTTAAACGACACGCCTGTCCCTAACAATTGCAGTGCCACTCAGAGCTTTAAATGACAAAGATCTGAGCGGCACTGTCACTGCGCCCAACACACTAGTAAATTCGAGATATTTTAATGTCGTGATCCGAATTCGCTGGCAGTGGTTGTATTAAAATATTCTATCCGCTTCATGAATTTGATATATTAGTAATCTGACTTTAAGACATCCCTTCCTAAGGGAGCATAGACAATGTCAGCTTCGTAGAGGAGCCCCGCGCCCAATAATGTACTAGGGTCATTTCAGATGATTGATGACTCCATTACAGGATTGTCAAAGCCTCATTTGCAGCATTACATGTAAGAGGACTGAAACTCAAGCGTTCTCAAACTAATTACAGTTCATAATATGTCTCAAAGTGAAAGCCCGTGTGCTCAACTATTCCGCCCGCTCTCTTTATTTAATATCACGGCGTGTTTAAAGGACTGTATGTCATTGACTTTGGAGTAGTTTGAAATAGTAGTTGGCTTTTCATAAGCTCTAAAGAGAGCACGGGTAACATTACTTTTGCTTATATTGAAAATGGCTAATGGATAGGACTTTTTATATTTACAATATCCTTTGAGGAACTTGTGTAATAATCAGCCCATGAGGTTGATACCTCAACTTAACTGATGTTAATCAAGATTACTTTGCCTAATTAATAATTAAAGAAACATGTTAAATGGGTGATACCAAGTGACGGGAAGAACAAGTCGTACGACTGGTGGTAAGCGACACGCCTGTCCATAGCAGTTGCAGTACCACTTAGAGCTTTAAATCGCAAAGATCTTAGGGTCACTGCCACTGCGCCTGGCACCCTGAGACCAGTTTGATGCAGAACAAAATCGGAATGCAGTAATGCTTACATTACTGACTGCTATTATAAGCTCTAGATTATATGGAGTAATGGTTAAGAATAAAGTATGTGACATCATTTGTTAATATCGAACTAAAATTATACTCTAGTCTCCAACTTTTTCAACAAAATTTCAGTTAAATACAATAAAAATTCAAAAATATGAATGAAACAACATTTAAGGCACAAGTAGAAAATCGAAACGTCACTATTTTAGCCATTAATTACATTTTCGCTTACATTTCAATAAAGATTGATTTGAACACATTGACTTACAATTATATGGACGTCGGGTACGCGCTAAAAAGTGTCCGCACTTGTAAGGCGCTAAAATCGTATACAGAGCGCGACACTCCGCTTTAGTCTTTATTTGTTCTACGGACAGCGCGATACTGCGATGACATAACAATTTAAATTTCGAATAGGTTGACTTGAGACATTTTTTTCGTGGTTTTTGTATTAGACCCGTCGTCCATTTATTTGTAAGTCAATGTTTGAACAGGAAAAAAGAGCAAAATGTCAGCCAGTATTATGTTTGAAACTACTGTTATACAAGAATTCGCGCATCCGAAATCTTCACGCATTCCGAAAGCAAGACCGCGTACTTTCACCATAAGGCGTGTCAAATATTGTTGTGCGAACCAAGAGGCAATCTGTTACTTAAAAGATAACTGTGATAGTTTGCAATTTATTACAACACCACTATGTATAGCGACATCAATTAACTTTGTGTAAAGCAATGACTGTCTACTTTCTATTTAGGATATATTTACAGCGTTAGTGCCAAAATATGTAGCCAGAGATTCTAATTTAGGCGGAAGGAAACCCCGTCCGCGGCAGTGGTAGTGCAGTTGAATAATTTTGCATTGACTTATGATCGAATTATCGAAAACTGCTTATTCTGCCACTCAATTTTCCTTTAATGTAATAAATAAATGATGCTTTAAAAAAGGATGGCGACATCCCGTGTATTTTGTGACCCAGTGTTTTTGACGACGAGCATTAAGATGACCTATCAATACTTGTGATTCATTATCAAATCGTCAAAAAAGCTAATTTAATACAGTCTGTAGAAGCTGGGGTTATAAAGTTGATATAGGTTACGTTTATAACATTAGCCTGTATTTCGCCTCAGATGTTTGTTCATAGTAGCAGAAAACAACAAGTTTTCAGTTTGTTCCCAAAAATAATGAAGACCTTCCCGAATATTCCCAAATTTGCCAAACTCTGCCACATTTAATATAACTTATCAAGTTCTGCAGCAATGAAAATGAATAAAAATCAAATGTGCCCAAATGGCAGAAATCTGCCACAAATGGTCACTCTGTTCACAATATCAATGTGACATTGACATTGGCAAGAGGTCTATTGTCAAAACGTTCCTTTGCAACTTTCATTATCTCTCATTTAAATATTGTCTAAATATTTTTGTCACATTATGTTTTATTTTTTGCTTTATGTCTTTACTATTTAATTGATTATTTCATTAGGTATTTTAAAGCTTAAATATTTTATGTGTATACTATAAAATAACCAATACTTTAGGTAGGTAAACATTCAATCATGCCTAAATGAAACGTACGTACAAGAACGTTACCTAATCTATGGTCGAACTGAATCAATTGTGTTGTGTTCTGCATCTGTTCTAAAATACAATGTTTTAAATTTTTTTAATTCCCGACTTCTAAAAATATATAAAATTATGTTGATAACTAGGCATAAACTAAAACGCAAAATTATACTAGCAAAGTCCATGAACGGCTCTTCGTTGTTATTGGGGCAGCTTTCGCCATCCTTCTTTTACTGTTACCTTTTTATCATTTCAAAAGAAGGTTAGGAGTTTGTAGTCCCAAACTTCTTTTCATTCTTTAATTATTTAATGTAGATAATATGTCAAACACGTCATATTTTTATTTTTATATCTGTGTTTATTTATAGTGTTTGTATATTACAAAAAAATCTTTCAGATTACAAATATCTATATTCACGAACGAGTAATAACAAGTTTTTTTTTAAAGAACGAGGTAGAGATACGAGATTCGATTTGTCGTTTAGATGTTCTTGTGGTTTATCATTTCTTTCAAATAGTGACAGCAAATATAATTTCTTCAAAGGTCATCTAGTTTTAGGTAGATCTACAAGATAAAATCGAAATTAAGCGAACAGCGGCGTTGTTTCTATCCACGAATACCGATGAAGCAAGATTGATTATGCTCCTGTCTTTGGACAACGTTTATCCTGAAAGTCTGTTAAGCGGAAAATTCAAGTCATGAAGTGCAGATGGACGGTCAGACTGCGGAGTTATGGTCCTGTAGATTTACGAGTATAACACTGTTTGCTTGTAACTAAATCATTACAAACGATTCGATAAAACTTATATTTGACCGAAATAGCTTCGTAGATTTATGTCATCGCTCTAGAAAGAACATTTAAACCATTTATAAGCAATTTTCATTTTATTCTATGATTATTGAATAAATAAAAGGAATAAAAGTCAAAATATCTGTAAATTTTGTCACTTATTAATGACGAGTTTTAAGCACAAACAATCAATATCACTACGTAATATAAAGAGATAAAACTACCATTCAATGCTTCATCAAAAGGTAACACAAACTTTACTGGTTAATTTCAAATTGCGTTAAAACTTTATCTTTTTTATCGTATCTATATTAAAGAAACGCAAAGCTATTTTCTCCGGCCCTCCGTTGGAAAGTGCTCTTTAAAATCCTAGTTACAAGTGCACTAATTGAAAACAAGTACACAAGAGGGCACTCCAGGGAAAGTCAACAGTTAGCTACGGCAAACAAGATGTCTCTATTACAGTACAAAGGCTTGGTGTCTACAAAAAATTTTAGTCTTGAGTTTTCGTGAAGACCTGTGTAATCGTGTAGTGA
The DNA here is from genome assembly GCF_003589595.1 of Hyposmocoma kahamanoa. Classification (NCBI taxonomy): domain Eukaryota; kingdom Metazoa; phylum Arthropoda; class Insecta; order Lepidoptera; family Cosmopterigidae; genus Hyposmocoma; species Hyposmocoma kahamanoa. The sequence continues at coordinate 1,994,040 of NW_020654972.1, read as the reverse complement.
TTTAGTGGGTTTTCTTGAGAAGTGCCTGGCTCAATAGACTGAAGTGAAAAAGGGCTACGAGTCTCCGTCTCTCTCCCGAATATTTATTATTCTCGTCAGGTGGTCTGTCTTTTTTATCTTCCATTTTCCTTGTCCAAATAGTGGGACGAAATTGGGGCCCCTAAATCGGCTTTATGTGAGAGAGGGCCACTGCGCTACACTTAACTCTTACTAGAATTATGAGCACCTTCAAAATAAAACTTTAAAAAATTACGTTTCTCGTTTGAGCACAAAGTGCGATTGTCACGAAGAATGTTTTTCCAATAGACGTGGAAAATTGTGGCATCTGTTAGAAAAAATACTATTACGACTTTTTTTGCTTCCAACGTATTAATTTGTAATAGTTAACTTACACTCCGTATATCGTACATCGTTTACATTACAATTTTCATATTTCATAATTAAATTTCATTAATGCAAAAATAACAACTCTAACAGAACACATTGTTCAGGATCACATAGTGTAAGCATAATGGTGGTCGGTAAGCTACTAAAATAATAAAAAATATAATTGAAAGACGTAGGTATACATACATAAATGTAATGTCATGCGTTTCATATTATGCGGTTTTTTTACTGCTTTGATGATCTAATACCCATAGTAAAAATACAGGGAAAATTTAAACATATAGGAATAATACAATAGTCGTTGTACAATAATATTTTTTATGTATAATTTAGATCAACAAAGCGGTTTTATGTTATATAAATTGTTTGATTACGTCATTGGATTCATCTTTACAATAAAAAATATGGACATCCCAGGTTCACAGTTGAGAATGCTTACTTTGCGCAGTATTTTTCTGATTTTGTTGCTACTCTTTCTCGAGGCGTTCCATAGTAATTAACATTAAGACGTGTCAAGCTATTTTAGACACTGTGTCTTTACATACTCGTATTAACTTTACGTTGTAAAACATGCAGTGTCAAAAAAAATATGAACACTAAACTCCAGAAAAGCACTTTAAGAAGAAACGAAGCGCAACAGTTAAGCCATAAAGTTCTATCGAGCGCCAATTTTCGAAAGCGAGCCTTCGGGATGTAGAGGAAGGTATTAGGAATAATTTATTGCCCAATTAGTATCTCCTTGCTGGGGGAAAAAATACCGAAATCAGTCGTTAACTGAGTCGATAATTGCTTATTTACGGGGCCCTCAAACAGGTCCCGAGTACATCCCGGGGCGCTATACATTGGTATTTATGATTCGTCTTAATTAGTTCGACACTGCTAGAAAGCTGAATAAGGTAGGATGGAATTCACACGTTTTATTGCAGAGATTTTAGCTAAGTTCTTATAAATCATTAAGGCACTACACGACGTAGGAATCGCGAAGTTAACACGGTTTTACGCTATCGCCAACAGACACACAAAGTATTGCCAATCCTGAGAAACCTCTTTATATCCCTCAGCAGATTACATTACACTGGCTAATAAAGTAGTACAGGCAGCCACACATCAAGCTACGGTCACCTTTTCAAACTGCTTTGAACGCTGTATAAATGACGTAATTGACAATTTGTTTAACATTAGCTATGGGCCACGCAACACATTATGTATTAAGTTCTATCTAGCTTAAACGTATTACAGATAAGCAAGGAAGATAAAAGTGACTTCAAGTTAACTAAAATCACATAGCCAGCGCAATCACAGGTACAAGGCTTAGGAGCTTATCGTCCTTCTTGACAAATTGTCGTAACTAGCGTTACTGGATTTTTTATATTATAATATATTTTCAATCATCTGTATCTCGTAACAAATTAGTTCTATCATCATTTATACAGATGGTTATCCTTATATCACACGCTAAAATCAATACTGTCATTAAAATGACCTTTATCATTATTTTTATACCAAGTGACGGGACGAACAAGTGGTGCACCTGGTGCTAAGCAGCACACACACCTGTCCACAATAGTTGCAGTGCAGCTCAGAGATTTTAATTACAAACAACTGAGGGACATTGCGCCCGAGTCACCCTACATAAGTTAGACATAAGTTGTAAAGTTCCATGTGCTAGTTTTGGGTTATGGAAAATTATTGATTTTGAAACAAAATCATATTTTTCAGAAATTTAAATATTTTTCCAGATATTTTTCCGTTAATTTTCCACATTCGACGTTGACACCTGTCAATAGTTGAAGTTACTGAACGAAAACGATTTTGCTATTAAAAAGATTTTTTCACAGTTGTGAAATAATTTTAAATCTTGTTTTTCTCTTAGTGGCTTTTAGCCATACGAGTTTATTTTATAATTCACGCTAAATAAAACTTCACAAGATAGCTTTCGATATTACATTTTCCAAATTTTTCCAATTATTTGATACTTTTTCCGGAAAAACACCACTATTTGAAATTTTTCGGAAAATTACCCAACAGTACATGCGCCTGTAAGTTCACCAGCACCCTTACTTAACCTTCAAAACCGAAACGCTGTAATGTTACTATTACTGCTTGGCGGCAAAAATAGGTAAGGCTCCCTTGCGAACTTTCTCACAAATAGCTCTACTGCTACTAAAATTCAGAAAATGGCGATTAAAGTTTATGAAAAGTAGTTCAAATTTGAAAAAGCTCGATATTCGTTTAGTTTGCTTTGAACGTGCGATCCATGTATATATGTAGAAAAATAAACATATATTAGTGGAGAATGGTATTGGTTTTCAAAGCAAAGTTAGATCGCACTTCGTCTCAGTTGGACATTACGCCTTACGCCTGGGTAATACATTAGTAGCGTTAAGCCGGGTACACACTAGCGAGCTGTAACCGTAACTGTTGCATGTTATGTTAACAAAAATCATAGTGTGTACGTGGTTTATTGCGCATTGTGGTGGTGGTGCAGTTGAGCCGATAACCAGGTACTCACTCTAGCGAGTTTCACGCGAACACACTAGAGCCTCGTTACTGTATCAGTCATGTCACAGTTACAAATCGCTAATAGTACCCGGCTTTAAGAATATTTCCAAGCGGTGGTACTTTCCATCAACTAGACCGGCTGATTGTTTACCCGCGTGTATACTAAAATAATGTGTACGACTACGTCAACTTACTTAACTAGCAAATACAACGTAATTACAGCCACGATTACCATTTACTACACATCCATTTAATTAATAGCTTCAGAACTCAAAACAAACGCTCTATAAATGGACTTAAACGATACAAGAGTACTGTTAAAACAGAATGAAAGAATATAAATAGAATATGACTTTATTTCTGACCGGCATGGCATTCTTAAGCGAAAGGAAATGGAAACGGTTGGTAAAAGCGACCCACAAAGTGATCCATTTATATTTAGTCACTGATGTTGTTGGGTCAATTTATCCTATTTGGTAACTACCAATAGAATACAGGCTATTAATATATGTTGACATATTTTAGGCATCTTATGAAAACGATTATGTGACGGGTAAGTCAATATCAGAGGAATAGGTACTTCTATTTATTTTCACGTCAATGTTATAAAAAAAACGGATCTCAAAACTTCGTGGAATTACATATATTTGCCACGTTAGATCGAAATCGGTTACCGGAAATTGTGTTAAACCCGATTCATACCCTAGTTTGCCGCCCTTAAGCTCAATTTATATTGCGGCAGAACGGAATGGAAGCGAATTTTTGTAACGATTATTGTACATAGCACAATGAACTTTATGGTCAATTGTGTCTTTAGGGTCAATCAAATGCGCGAGCAGAATTCGCTTCCATTCCGTTCCGCTGCAGCAGTTTATACTGCTGCAGCGGAACGGAATTGAGCCGTAGAGGTGGCATATTTTCTTCAAATTTAAATGGGATCAATACTAAGGTACCCTCTTTCCAACAAAAAATAATCATTGAAATTGGTTCATAAATGCTGGAGAAATAGCATAACATACATACAAAAAAAACAGTCGAATTGAGAACCTTCTTTTTTGAAGTCTGTTGAAAACACGATTGCTTTTGCACTGCATTGAACTTGCGCTTAATTTGTTTTCAGCTTAAATAATACTTAAAGTCAGTTAATCGCTTTTCGAAGGTTTTTTCACGAGAATGTGTACAAAATTTTCCTAACTTAGAATAAATATATTTCCAAAATTATGTTCAATTTAAATTTAGAACGAAAGCAAGATAAACCATAATAGGTAATTGAACTGTTATTGAAAGTTAACATCGATGTCGCACTTTTAAAAGTTTGTACGCTGTTCTTTCCTTTTGAAATACGATTTAAAAGTACATTTTCTTTATTGTGTGTAGTTTTATTATAAATCTTTTTATTTTATATAGTGTAAAGGCTATTTTAGATTTAGTTATGCTATGTTATGAGTGTTCTGTTATGTTTTACCACTAAGTAAAATTGTGTATTGTGTACTTCTGTGGATATTTTCCTATTCAAAGGCCTTTGTTCTCAACTTTGTTCGCGTTTGCCAGAGCATTATTTTCTATGTGTATGTTTCTACGTATGTGAAATTTTTACAAGTTAATATTGTAAAATGTTATGTAGTTTGTTATAAATACTAATACAAAGATCGAACATTCAGAAAAAATTCCTTCGATCCGGCCGCATTCGAACCGACATCTTCTAACATACCGTGTCAGACGCTATACCAACTAAGCCACGGAACGAACCAGCGGACCTCACGAATTTTTCTACTATATGCTTGTTGTTGTTGTCTTTATGTTTGGGTTTGAGAAATCTATGACAGTATTTCGTCATCGTTGTTATGTAGTTTTTTCAATGCCTGTTTTCAAAACAAAATAGCTGGAAGACCGCACACGAGGTCCGAGCCCTTCGTTACTTTATACTGATAAGATTAGCTATCTTCCTGTCCGTCATCATATTAAAACACACATTGAGTTTGATAGGTTTTTAAAAATATATTATAACGAACATTACTTTCGTTTATTTCAAATAACTAACGAGAATAGTTACCCAGGAATATATAAATCTGGAGAATGACAATTCAAGATACATATTATCACATATACAAAATGTGATAAGCGACACTTTTGGTCATATTGAGTTATATATAGCGCGGGAATCAGCTAATGTTTTTCATTCAAACGGCATATATAACTTATATGACCCAAAAGTGTCGCTTACCCTATTTTGCCTTTCAAGTGTCGATATATTTACCCCATACGTACATGCGGTGCGTACCGTTACGCAGGTTACAAATCACGTGTGGGCGCACTATAAGTTTCCGGAATTAATAAGAAAGAAATACTATAAATGGTCAGAAATGAATTTATTGTTTCTCAGCATGTTCTCCGTTAGCGTTAAAGCACTTTTTCATACAAATGAACCAATTTTGAAAACATTTATGCCACTCCTCCGTGACAATCTCTGAAACATATTTTTCATACTCATCGACAGCCTCTTCAGATGAGGAAAATCGTTGACCGCGTAACTGGTTCTTAATTTTTGGGAATAAGTAAAAGTCACAAGGTCCCAAGTCGGGACTGTACGCGGGATGGCTCATAAGGTCAACGTTGTTCACGTTCAGAAATTCAATTGTCTGTCTGGCCGTGTGAGAACTGGCATTGTCGTGGTGCAAAATTTACGGTTATTTTTACGGAGTTTGTCAATAACTTCCGGAAACAAATGGTCGTGTACCAATCACTATTCACGGTATAACGATTCTCCAAAGCAACAGTAGCCACGTGTCCAGTTTTATTAAAAAAAGAACCAATCATCCGCTTAGAAGCACTTTGCACGCGCGCCACTTTGGTTGGTTTCGGTTCATCTCGAAATACTCATACGCTCGATTGCTGTTTTGTTTTAGGGTCGTAACTTTAAATCCATGTTTCTTCACCTGTTACTATGTCCCACGCCAAATTTGACGCCCCTTCGTTGAATCTGGTAAGCATGGCATTGCACCAAGTGACGCGATCCGTTTTCTGAGCCTCAAAACTAAATGTTGTGTAGTACTGACTGTATTTGACTCATATCTATGGCTAAAGATGCCCGAATGTCATGGTATATCACATGCCTGTCTGGTTTGATCATACAGCGTACAGCATCGATGTTTTCGTTGTTCATAGCTGTGGACGTGCGACCATCACGAAATTCGTCACTGAGATTCACACGACCGCGTTTGAATTGTGCAAACCAGCTGTAAATAGTCGTCTTGCATGGTACTTCATCGCCAAAAACTGTTTGAAGCCGAGCGAAGCTCCGCTGAGCTGTTAAATTACACTCATAGTCGTAGAAAATCATACTACAAAAATTTTCACCATTAAATCCATGGTGATGTAGACAACTAATTTCTAAAATGACGACACAATGTAAAAACAAGTGACAGTCAGATGAAACAAATTGTATTCTACAGCCAAAGAGTTCCATTTTCTAATGTTGTAATTCCTTTTTCAGTCAATTCGTCTTCAGAATGAAAAAAGGCACAATTGCTGTATAAAGTACGCATAGTTGTGTTATTTTTCGTTACGAGGGCAGTATTGTTTATGTAACTAGCCAGTTCCGGAAACTTATAGTGCGCCCTATGTAAAGTTCTAACTAAACTTTTTGTAGGTGGGTGATTAGCGTGTTGTAATTACCCATAAACGCCCAGTAAGTTCGAGTCTTGTTATGTTCAGTTTATGTGAAATGTAACAATCTTTTGTTGGAAAATTTTAGTTATCGGTGTATGTTACCATATTGGTAAACAAAATGAAAAAATATAAGGTTTTTTCATTGAAAACATTGAAGCATTGTAAAGCCCCTAATCACGCATACATCGAAAGGCTTACTGCTTTTACTGAAGTCTCGCATAAGTCCTGCGGCGTCGAAAACGGCAAGTTATGTTGGCTCGAACTCTCCTCCAACTTCCCTGTGATTTGCCAACTCACTTTAAACTTATCAAAGTGATTTGGCAAACTCCCGAACTCTTTCAAAGTCTCAACTTGATTCCAAATAACACAAATATTTTGAACATTCGAATATCGTTTGTACCGTCCCCTTCGCCTATTGAAATTTGTGCAAATTGCTCTTTGTTATTCAAATTAAGTGTTAATTTTAGTAAACTGGCCACTTATGTCCATAATTAATTGTTTAACGAAATTAGAAACTTACCGACAGACGTGGTCTGATTATGAATATGAAAGCTGTAAGAATAAAACACATCAAATTAACAATAACAATAAACCGAATTGTTAAGTTTTTCGTTATTGCTACACATCAATTTTTTCGGATCTAAAATTGCATCTATTTGTATTTTCAAACAAATCAACGTTACGTCTCTTGGAAATCGGATACGAAACAATTTATGCGAATTTAACATCGCGTATATTTGCTTTTTCAAACAAACGAATGTTTCGAGCACTTTCCGGGCTTTATTAACTGGGGTGACTCCGCCTGTGATTCACAAGTTAAATTGAGACATGCATATTATTATAATGATTTTCATTGATTGAATATTTATTATTGTTGAAAATGAACTATATTCTCGGATATAAAATCGCATATTTTTTATTTCAAACAAATCATTAAACAAACAAAATACATGTAAATTACATGTAAATAGGTCAGGAACGTAAGAAAGTGTAGGTAAGAAATTTGCCCTTCACGTAAACGGTGAAAAGCAAATTCAACCGGCAAAAAGGAAAATTTCTTGTTTTTCAACCGATAGACTGCTAAAATGAGCTTACCGTCTCCTATAGACTACGAGACTATTATTAACAAGGCAAACGTATTATTGGTCGTCGAACATTAGATAAATCTCGTTTGCCTTTGCACTGGTTCTCCTTGCCGTCAATAGGTAGAATTTGGTTTATATCCAGGAGTGTTTGGCACTAACAGATAAATCTCTCATCACAAAAAAACAAAAATCATTTCAACTCAAATTCATACATTCAACTAAATCTCCTTCACATAAGAACGGCGACAAATAGAGATAACATCCACAGCAATGAACTTTACATTCGATTGGTTGCAATTTTGCCTCGACTGCCACCGGTTAAAGGTCGTCCCACTCAAATGACGGATTGCTTGCGCAAAACCGGCTGAAAGCAATGTGATGGAACATCGATTTTTCAAAATAATATGCTATGACTCCGAACCACGTATGCACTGACTTTTATTACTTTTTAAAATGCAGTTAAATTATTATTATCCCTTCGTGTGGCAAATTCCCGCTCCGGGACGTCAGGCGAATAGTTTCATCTGGCGCAGCCATTTTGCGAAATTAAAATAAAATTAGGTACATACGTCTGACCGGTACTCAAGCAGGGTACTTAGTTCTAGTGTCCGCTGTTTAGAAAAGTATAATTAAATTGTTTTTTTATATGACCTATGCACACATATCACATTTTTCAAATCACCAAGTTAACAGATTGTATTGCAGAAAACCATTTTTGGTGTAAAAATAAAGTTGTTAGGCAAACCTTGGGTTAAAGAATTTTTTCCGTTGTCGATATAAACCCCACCAGAATTATTAAACATAACTATTATCCGTTCAAATTTGTATTTATTTACATTATATTATATACTTCTGTAGCATACAGGTACATAAACACGCAATACCCCATAATTGTTTATGACAGTAGAAGCGTTACAAAAAATCGACTCGTATGATGGCTCATTTTTACTGATTATTTTTTAAAACAATACGACTGAGAGAGCAACCATAGTCTATCCTTGTCTTATGTTTTTATATCTTATGTTATTAGTATGAGTTTAACCAGTGTCAGTTTTACCTGCCTAAATTCACTTTTAAACGGAACGCACAGATGTTGTCCCGGACCGGGAGCGTGTCTTATGTGCGTGCGGAGCACAGGGTTGATACGAGGTTTTTTCTAGTGTTCCGGAGCGGGAATTTGCCAGATAAGCGGAATTGCGAAAAATGGCGAAGGGTTGTAAATAAAAATATAAGCACGACCTTTTTGTATATGTAAATAAAACATGTAAAAGAGTAGTTCCATAATAATAAAAAACATGGAACGTTCAAAACTTTTATAATTTATTTTAAAGCCTGACAGTCTCATCGTAAAGATAAAAATATTCAAACCAACAAGTCAGTGAACAAAGAACAAAGGGAACGAGTTGAAACTAGCGCTTTGAAAGCTGAAAATTGAAAATTCCGGATAAACGTGACAGATCACTTTATTTGTATGGAATGCTGATAGAATAGGGCTAATCCCTGTTCAGCCAATCACACGTCAACACGTCACAGGCTCGCATTTTGAAATGCGTAGATTTACGAGTGTGCAAACGCGCCGTGAGTTCCCTAAAAGTTTAATGCAAATACTTCGGAGCTCGAACGTACGAAACCACTAGAGTGTTTTCATGTTCCCTTCTCAATAATTACCCGTGCACATAGTGTTTGTTTTATTAATTGCAAATACCATATACAATGCAAATACCGTCATATTCAAGTGAATATCATCTCATTATGATGCCATGGTATAAAAAAGTTATTATGATCCCACTATAAAGGTCGTGTGCACAATGGAAAGTTCTCCTTTTTGCTATACAAGACACTTTCCTAAAAGCACATGTGAAAAGGTTACATTGTATAAAAGGTAATAATACATAACATCCTTATCTTCATATTCATCAATTATTGGTTGCAAACATTCATGATATTTTTCTAAAATTACAGAAAATAGATGTGCTTCAGAATCTTGGCAGTGCACTGAATATGAGTTTCTGTTGCTTTAACTTATTTATACATACATGCACAGTTTAGACACCCACGCGAACGTAAGTGACGTCAAACGTTGAGGCCTTGTGCAGTGTGTGTATATAGTGGTGTTGCTAACTTAGTGGAGTTACCGTATAATAAAATTATTTACGCAGTTATTTAAACACCTTGGCAATATAGTGGTAACTAATTTACTTGGGTAATATATTATATTATACATACGGAAATTAATCGTTATAGCAATTATAATAAATAATTTCTTGTTGGTAGGAATTTAGTGTATGAATTTTCGAGTATTTTAAAATAACCCTGTTATAGCGTTATTTAGCTTTTTTTTTATTGGATAGAAATAACAAAAACACATTAGTAACAAGGAAAACACAAGCGAAAGGTACTGCTTATTACTAACAGAAATTTCCTAATATTATTAAAGTTAAATACAGGAGACAATAACTACAATAAAGGGTTTACGTGCACAACAAAACAAAAATTATGCATAAAATGCTTTTATGCACATTTGCCCATGCGGTTACCATCTATGCAGACCATCCATCAGCAATTTGCAACATTTAAACATAGCTACAAATTCGTAAAATGTAACATTTAACGTTGTCCTAAGTTTTAACAACTTTATCGAAAGTTAATGCTAAAAATTATTTGTAATTTTTAATTTTTTAAATGTTTAGATATATATCTCTTATCATAATACGCGTTATTAAACTTAGGCCCGTATATCTTAAGAGAGGGTGGGAAGAGAGAGATGCACTTACGAGTAAGTATGTCCTCCCGCATTTATTTTGTTTTTGCTTTATGCTCTTTTGTTCATATTTTGTAGAAAAAGTACATGTTAAGCAGTTAGTTACTTTGCTTAACACCCCTAACTAGCTATAACACAAACGATTAAACTGTGTATAGTCAAAAGCAAAAGAACTTTGCAACTGTTTCCGTTTAGGCTGAATGTGCTAAAGCGCAAACTAAAGTCGAAAATGAACAAGTTTTTTGCTGAAACTTTTCGCGAATTACGAAAGTCATAGAGCTGCTGTTGTTAATTTTTATGATCACGTTCACCCCTGAGTACGGGCTTATTTTTCCTGATACGTAGTTAAAGGTTTTCTATTTTTTTAAATTTGCTCGCTGCTTCTAATCTGACTACTTTTCATTAATTTACTAAGTAAGTATGTATGTAGTATTAGGTAACTTCACTGTTGCATATCAACAACATATAGTATGTACATATATTCAACAAATTTACATTAAAAAGTATGTAAAGACACTGCGTTGAGTCTTCCCCAGTGAAGGGTTTTGGGCCATGTTCTTTCTACATTTACATTTTATGATTTCAAAGCATCGAGAAAACCATACTCTTTAAATATTTTATAACTAAGCAGATATTTCAACTATTGGTTTATTCTTTTTTTTACAATATCAAGTGACGGGACAAACAAGTCGTGCGCCTGATGGTAAGTTACACGCCTATCCATAACAGGTGCAGTGCCACTCAGAGCTTTAAATCGCAAAGATATGATGGGTACTGCCACTGCGCCCGTCACCCTGAGTCATAAGTTGACAAGTCCCTTGTGCCTGTAATTTCATCAGCACCCTTACTCTCTAAACAGGAACGCAGTGGCAATACTTCCCTGGACGAACTCTTACATGAACACTGGCCATACGATACCGATGCTTTTTCTGTAAATCTACAACCATTCTTCAAATAAAAGAAGTTGCAATGAAATTTTCTTTATAACACATTACTTCGAAATGCTAACGACCAATGATCACTCGTAGCAAAATTGCTATATGCATATACCTACAGAATGTTGAAGAATGAAGCTAAATTTTCAGACGTAAATAACCTTCCGATGAAAATAAACTTTGCTATTAATGTACATAATTAATCCCCATTTAGCAAATAAGCTATTGAATGAAAGAATTAATAATGTTAGTATAATGGTTACACAAAGTAAATTTAAAATTAGCTGATATAGACAGTTAATTTAAATAAAACAGAATAAGATATTATAATATATATAAAACATTTTAATATTGAAAGAGTATTATGACTTGTTGAAATACTCATATTGAAAAGATTAAATAAAAAAATCGCAACACACTGTACATCGGTGAGTGGACGAGCGAACGGTTTTCGGGTCTATTTAACCTACATTAGGGGCAAAGTCCTCCGCTCTAGTTTCCGCGAGTCCTAATTTGGATCCGACCACCCCTGCGGATCTGCTGTCTCTCTCTGCCCCTCTTATATAGTCTATAAACTGTTGCATTGAATATGTTATATTTTGATAGAGTTGAAATTACGATCAGATTATATGTAGAGTTGAATTGTGTATATTTATTAAATACCTAATATCTTAGAAAAACCAAAAAGCAATGGAACTCAAGGTGTGCTCTAAGATTTAAGCGCCCTTACGTAGTAATTTAGTAACATCAAGTATATAACCAGAAATCGAGATGAAGTAAGGGCCAACCATCCCTGGCAACTCATCAGGCAAATGGGCCTTTTATCATTTTTAAATATCAACTCTCGTTTGCGCTGAAATAACAAATTAGAAAGCTAAAATAGTACAGCGCCAGCAACTGACCTTTGAGTACGTCTCCGTATATTCTAAAAAACATTCTGTTTTTATTGTAATACAGATAATATCTCTAACAATGGGGGGCTGTTCCATTCGGTGGTGCGGGGAAAAACAGCAAAACATCTAATTACAAAACAAACCGAATCACATTTCATCGGTAATTAAATATTAAATATGTAATTTTTAAATTTTCGTCCATTATAGCAAATCTCCAGTTAAACTGGTCTATTTGAAGTGAAACAATTGACGACTGCCATCTATTGTTGGCAGTTTGACGACTGCCATCTATTGCTGACCAATCGGAGCGCAGTAGTCATCGTAATGATTTGGCAGAATAGATTTCAAACAAATTAAATGACATTTCGTCTCTATTTCCGGTTATGTACTCGATGTTTCGTAAAGATAAGGAGTTTATTATAAGACCATTTTCGGTAAACCCACGATAAGGGATCAGTGTCAGCTTATGGAGAGACAACAGCGGTTTTAATTTTTTCTAATAAATGACCATAAGCTACTTTCATCGATGAAAAATGAATAAAAAACAATATATAGCATCAAATATGACGTAAAAGATGAATAATATTGATTACTACTCTTCGATTCATAAGGATTGGGTCCATGAATAATGTATGGGATCTTAGGTTGGATCAAATTGCTTACCTTCTATAATACTTTATCAACGAGTAACTGCAGTAAAGTGGTTCATTTAGACGTGTCAGGTATCGGTGAAATATTAGATGTAACTTTGTTTCTGTGATAATGGCCTGTCGAATTTTCTTTACAAAATTATAAGTAATGTCGTCTAACATAAAGTTATCTATAGTACTTTCTAGAAAGTTCTAAATGCAAGAAAATGAAGTTTAATACTAATCCTTTGGACTTTACATAAATGTTGCACTTTAGTACTGCTACTAAACCGAGATCTTATGAAGAGATCAAATATATTATGCTTTTTATGAAACATTAGGTGTTATATAACCACGCGTGGAAAGGCGCCCGATATAAGTAATAATAATAATAACGCAAGACAATCATAGCCCCGCACTAGGGAAACCACAAAAACGCACAAGGGAAAGAGAATGGACACACACATAGACAACCACAATTACACACACACCCAAACTCACGAGAGAAATCAATGTAGGACATACAAATATTTCTTAGGGCACGGGAACCGAAACCCGAAACCTCTGCGTGGCAGTCCAGCTTGGTAACCGTTCGGTCACGGAAGCAGTTACAAGTCATATTATTAGTTTTTTATAATTGATTAGTTTTATAATAGAGACTGAAACTTTTAGCAAAGGTCAATGTCCCATGTGAATACTGATATGTAACTTAGCTGCAAGCTGTGAATAAATAAAACGTAACCTTCGTCGAAACTCGCAAATCTAAAACTGCGAAGTACTGACAAACTAAAATTAAATTATACCCTTCTCGTTCGATTTTCGCTGTTCTATCTATTTCTTTTTGAGGTGCTATCTCCTACCCGAGGTCGGCTATCATTAGGGCTATCTGTATTTTAGACACAGCTGCACGGAACAAGGATCTTGAGCTCAGGTTGAATCATATCCGGAGATTCTTAAGCCACGAAGTACGCCTTCTTCTAGGTGGTCGTTTTCACTGGATTTTTCCTTGCATAATTAGTCCGAGCAACTCATGTTTATTATTATGCATTATATGACCAAAATGTAGTAGTTTGTGCTTTTGACAGTACTCAAAACCTCTAATTGAATAGTCTGTGGCGACCGGCCTCCTTACGCTTTTTGACATAAATATCTATTTTTCTACTTTGAAGTTTTTGTATTTTGTTTGATTTGTACTGTCAGTGTTTTGCGTTTCTCGTTAATATATTGAAATTATTATGTGGAGCTAATTTCCAGTTTTATTATTGCTTCCTGCTCCTATAACTCTATCTGTCCAAGATATTTACAAAATTCTAGTTCTATTTACAGATATTTTAATTTTTAAATACTAATATGTTGTATAAATATCGTAGAAAACTTCATTAAGGCTATTTTTTCCACTGGCCGTCTCACTGCGGTAGGCGAAAGACAGCTTGGTGGTATTGTTATTTTATCTTTTCAGAGTTGCCGCTTTAACGACTGTATCTACTAGTTAATCATCCACTTTGTTGTCCTGTCTAAAATTTGACAGATTATTTTGACGTTAGAAATAGTGTCAACAAAGTAAGACGTTTGACAGATGATCAGTACGTACATAGATTTAAACTGCAAATACTGAGTAGTAAAGACCGAATATTCATATCACTTGGCAGCCTTTGTCTTACGCGGATGGGTTAGTTAGTCGGCTCATTTTCAACATCGTCTTCGTCGTCGTCGTCGTCATCATCAGCATCATCATCAGCATCATCAACAACAACAACTCATTTATACGTCCCGCTGCTGGGCATGGGTCTCCTCTCAGGCGAGGGTTTTAGAGCATAGTCCGCCACAATGGCTTAATGGGGCTTGGCTTGGGAACTTCACACGTTTCCGAGGGCTGTGAAACTTTTTCGAAGTGCAGGTTTCATCACGTTTTCTTTCGCCGAAAACCTCATGGTAACCTTCGCACATAAAATTACGAAAAACACAGTCGGGTCATTTTCAGCTTAGTTTTCTGTACCTAATCGCGGTAGCGATTTTTATTCTTGAAATATCCTAGACTATCATTACGAAATATTACTTAATATTCGGGTGTAGTATCCTGAAATATTATGTAATTTGCACGATAATATACTAGAATACTTAAATAATTAAAGTTAAGGAAGTGAATAAAGTTTTTATTTATCTAAGATGATTTACTTGACTATGCCTTAGATGAACTTAATATCGATCACTGAAAAAAGCAGTGGGGTATACACTTGTTTCTCCGTTGAGATGAGGTCCACGATTTGAAACACAATGGCGGGCCAGGCTGTGCCAGCGCGGCGGATCATAACGGCCTAAACCATCTTTTAGAAGAGAACTGTGCCTAGAAGTAGGTCATATAATGGGTTGATGATAAAGATGATTATGAAATTATGCTAGATTACACAGATTATTTTGTTGACTCCGAATATGTATAAAGTCGGTAGAAGCATCGTGTTGGAAAAATTAGCCAGTCTATAAGCACTGCGTTAACGCGCGAGGATGTTCTTTCCATGCACCCAATGTGTAGCACTAAATGCCGACATAAAAAAAGGTGTAGCTTAGCCACTTTTACCTTTTAACAGGCGATATGCATTATCTCCGTATTATATATCAATTCTAGCTTATTATATATTTTTCTTTGCAAAAAACAAAATACAGCATATACTTATATTTATCGGCTTCGTATCAATGCTATAGAGTATTGACGGGCTTAAATAAGATTAGTTGTAGCTATAATTACTCAATGTTATTTGCAAATAATGTGCTCGACCAAAATATAAAACGTATTGTTTCAAAATTGAAAGAAAGCTCTAAGTAAATAGCAAGTGGGCGTACGACATGTGGGCATGGAGCTAGAATGTTATGAGACGTAAATGCCTTTAAGATAAAAAAAAATCTTAGTGATGTTGATATCCAGTAATGGCGCAACAATATAGCCATTAAGAAACCTTGTTATTATTTTGACACTTATTTAATAATATAGCAACACTAACTCAAGGATCAATTGTAATAATTATTGTATGGAAGATCAGGACGTCTTTACTACCGTGATTTTCATATAATGTAACCATGGTGAAGCAATAGACGCAGGTTCGAATTCTGCTGGATTGAAGGAATTTTTCTATGTGGTTATTCTATCTTTGTATCAATAATAATGTCAGAGATAAATTATCAATAAAATGGATCGCGAACATAATAGATACATCGGACACTTGTACTAATAGAAAAGAAGGTACAAGAGGGTTTTTACTATCTACATTGATAGTTTTGATTATATTGAAGACATGGTACGAGACACGATTATTATTTACTCACATGGACATGCTGAAGATGAATCTGGACAGATGATCATTCATATATTGATAACTCATCTAACACCCGAGATTTGAATGGTTAAAGTAAGTCGTGGAAATATATTCTTTCCCTTTTAGTAAAACGGTTCTTAGTACGTAAGTCGTATGGTATTATCAAAGTATGACGTCATATTCTATTTTTAGATTTCTGAATTCCAGTTACTGTTTCGTTTTTCAAAGAATTCTATATTTAAGGTAAGTGAAAAGCATTTGTAGTTATTGAGAAAACACGATTATTACTCACAAAAATAAAAATTCCTTCGGTTCGAATTTTTCTTCTGTTTATTCGAATTTGCATCTACAAAAATTATCAAAATATTATTTTCATTAAAAAAAGTAATATCATGGTTGTAAAATATCATTATATTTAATAAAAATAAAATAGAGAAAACACGAAGTTGCTTAAAGTGATAATGTAACTTGTCCCTTTCTGATACCGTGTGGAACAATGATTGCAGCAACTATTTTAAGCAATGAATTTAATCATGTTGCGATTGATTGCACCGAGAATCGTGATTGGTTAACTTGATTAAAGTCCATTTTTTTCAGTGCACTTCTCAAATACCTACTGTTGCAGTGAAAGTACTACAACGTAACAGGAAATAAAACTACGACCATTGAAGTGATCTCGCAGTGACTACCGCGTCTAAGGACGCATTAATGCAGCAATCAATAAGAAAAGCCTATAAGTAATCGCATTTTTCATCAGTCGATAGTTTACAATAAAGTCGAGTGGGCGGGTTGCGTGGGCGCTGATTCGTTGACTTGTTATTTTACGCCCACCGATGAGGATTAGGTTCTTTATTACCGGTTCTTTTTTTCTATGAAAACTCTTTGTAAATGTTAGTAAAACATCGTGATATTCAGTAAAACTTAATATTACAGTTATTAAACCGACATCTCTAGTCAGTCCCTGATAGCTGAAATGTACCAGGCTGAGTGAAGAAAAACTTCCATAGATTTCTCATAGATGGCGCTACGGCAAAAAGTCGTTAAAAACCAAAAACAAAGATTGGAACAAGCACATAGAAAAAATCATAAGATCAGCTGGTTCGTTCCGTAGCTCAGTAGGGAGAGCATCAGGCACGGTGTGCGGAAGGAGCTGTCTTTCTATTAATAATTGTACCAAACTATGTAAGGTTTCGTTTCAACTTTTTTATTAAGTGAAAAGAAAATCATATATTGACAAATAAATTAGGTACACTGCTTGAATTTTTTGATTTTAATCGTTCCAATACGGATCGGAATATTTCGTGAGAATACAGTGTATTTACAAAAATTTACCACAGGTCTCCTCGGTGCCACTTAATTTGTATTGGCTCGTATTCTTGTATTCTAAAAGGCTAAGGGATAATTATGCAATAATTAATATTACAAGGTTAAATGTAACCAGTCTTGGTTATAAAGGTGGTCAGAATAAATGCAACGAAGTTTTCTAAATTACAAAAGGGTCTGGGTGTCACTGGTTGTGCCCGGTACAGGGAATTGTCTAGTTTGTGGCCAGGTAATTGGAGTGGTTTTCTGGTATACGAGTATAATTATAAACTAACCTTTTAACAAGTGAATTCGAAAGTCGAATATTTTGGTGAAATTACATTACGGGGGGTTAGAATCATTAAAAATGGCCCATTTGAGAGTCTATTAGTTGATTCCGCATAACAGTGAAAGTGTTGAATCAACCTCTTTGGGAAAAATGTATTAAAATATTGAGGATATACACTGATTACTATACGGTGCAAAAACGCGATTCCTACAAATTTTCAGGATAGAAGAAAAACCGCTAACTTACCTGGAAATTTTACAAGAAAACCGCTGTATTCAATTCGTAGTTTGTACATATACCAATGATATTTTTTTATATCAGCTTAACTAAATTGAACACGTGTACTATACGATATACATATTTCAAATAGATTTAATTTCGTTTGTAAAGAAAATAAATTCTGAAATAAAGCCAGTATCCCTGTCGCTCGACTCAAGCAAAATGAACCGTATTGATACTGCAAAACTTTGAATTCGAGCTGAGGTAGTATAGACTCTTACCTTTGATAAAGCATTACTCAGATTCATTTAAAAGATTTTATTGTTTTCCTATTCTCATTATACTAACTCGTTTACTAGATACTATATTATTTATAGTATCTAGTAATAGATAGAACTACAAAGTTTAGTTTACAAGAAACCAGTAGATTTAGCATTAGCGTAATAGACCAAACTCGAAAGGGTGGATAACTGTTAACTTGACTACCGCCACGTCGCTATTACTATATTAGTGCGGACGTGATCATCTGCATGCTCGTGTCTATGAACTCACGCGACGACGTTCTTGAGAATTTAGATTGATATTTTGGGGAATAATTTTTGTACAGTTTTATGTATACAATACAAATACAAATATTCTTTATTGCACACATAATAATATAAAAAATAATAAAAAAGACAGGTACAACAGGCGGCTTTATAGCTACATAGCAATCTCTTCCGGGAAGCCCTCGGGTTACGGGAAAAACTATAAGATAGTAATTAATAGGTAGCACAACAGAATACGTTTTGCATTTACACAATGAATGAAAAAACGTTAATAAATAAATAAAAAACATATAATTACATAAATGACAAGTAGGAATATATAAAACATAAAATAACAACACATAAAATGAAAACAGGTAAGAATAGGAGAAAATAGTTATTAGAGTTTATGGAGCAAGACTTTAACAGACTTACCGAGTCTGGTCGATTCAAGTAGGGAATTCCAGTTTGATGCTACTAACCTTAAAGGAGTTAGAACAAAAGTTAGAAGAGTGGATAGGACAGAATAAAAAAGGAATAATGTATACGAAAGTGTAGTTTTCTTGTACTAGCACCAACAAATTATACTGGAATATTTAATAAGAGACGGCAAGAATAAGTCCTTAGGTGTTTGCTTGTAGCCAATTAACCTAATTACCTAATGTTTTAAGACACTATTTACATTATTAAAGAATACAAACATTCACTTACAATGAGAAATACTAAATAAATATAAAACTTACAAAAGTGAACGGGCATCGGAACTGTTACATATGTACATTATCGATTCTATTCACTTGTATTGGGGTTGATTTACACACATTTGAATTTAATATCGAGACTTAATCGTGTGTAAATATACTTTATTTACGTCGACCTTTTGGATGTCGAAGTCACTTCGAGACCGTAAATGTTGCAAGACGTATACGTACATACCTATATACGTGGCGGTACACATATTTACTATTATTTCTGCCGATAATAAACCTTAAAAGTTACAAATAATATTATATCGGTGTAATTCATTACAAAAAGTGAAGAAAACTAAAATCAAAGCTATTTATATGTTGTTAGTAGTTCTTTATAATTTTTGTTTTTATGCTTTCTTAAAAATGTTTGAACTTTCTAATTACCGCATCCAATGGTCGTCTGGCACATAACTATGAAAAAAAATTGGAGAAGTGATTTTGAACGTTCTATTTAACTTTATTTATTTATAAAAATTACTGTTTTCATTTTCTCAACACTATCTCGTTTCTTTAATATTCGAATTAATGTGTACTGTATTGAATTTTTTAATTAAACTACAGTTTAGAATAATAGATTTAGCATTAGTAAAATAGACAATACTCGAAAGGGTGGATAACTGTTACCTTGTTTACCGTCTACGACGCTACTAACCTAGTGTATTAATGCGGACGTGATCATCGACATGCTCGCGTCTGTTGAACTAACTCAAGCGACCATGTTTCTCAGAGTCGAGAAATTGACACTTTGGGTAAGAAATTTGTACAGTTTATATCGATAGTGTCAGTGTATATGAAAGTGTAATTGTCTTGCACTAGCACCGATAAGCTATAATGGAAATTTAGCTCTTAAAATTTAAATAGACATAGACATACTTTTTTCATAGACATACTTTTATTGGCACGAATACAACACTAAAAATAGTTTACATAAAAATAATTATTAGACGCACAATTACAAATAAAGTTAGAACAAAGTTGCGAACTAGATAGAAAGGTTAATGCATTTGGGGCACGCGCACGAAGGTCTTCAAACTGCTGGAATTTTTTTTGCAACGTACAGTCCGTACTGGTGTACATATTGAGCTCCTAAGTTTTGTAAATGAAACTATTCTTAGAATCTAAATCGCGTATATTTGTTTTTCAAACATTAAAAAAAAAATTGACATTTTTATAAATTTAAATAAAAAAAATGTACAATGTCCAAGTTTCTAGGACGCGTGACGGGAAGAGAGGGCAAGAACAAGATCGTACCGTGTGTTTATTTAGCTTTTCAAACTAATTACCTAAAGAGCTTATAAAACCCTAGTTTATCTGTATCCTGTACGAGTATAAGTGTGTTATAAATATATAAAAGTCAAGGATGTCTGTGCCGTGAGACCTAAGGTCACAGAAGTGGGAAGAAATAGGTAAAGTTGTGATGAAAGTGACTTTATGCATCTTGGCGCCAACAACTTCAAAAATTTTAAAATAGTTATTTTTAATACAGTTGCTCAAAACGTGGTATTTTTCGCACTACAAATCGTGCCGAAAGTTGGAATTTTCGCACTAGTGCTTTTTACTTTTCCATTTTTTTTTAATTTACTGTTGTTTCAAATCTTAAGCACAGAACTAAAGAAGTTGTATATTTATTTAATATTTATGTGCTTTGTGACGTAAGTCATTCGTCATTAAAACTTATATTTATTTACAAATACTATATAATGAACGTATCGAGTGGAGGTCTCTGCCTACCCCTGAATTGGTGACAGGCGAGATTTTTATGTATATATTTGTTTTATGTATTACAGATAAATTGTATCACTACCGTGCACGGGTTCCTAAAGAAGTTTAAACAAAAGTACCAGGACTTCATAATAAGAAAAGTGGTTACAGGCCGATATTACAGAAAATAAACAAAAACAGCACGTTAGAACTATATTTCCATAGACTTTTAAATAATGGTTGCAGTGGTTGTATTTCATTATATTAATTTACTAGCAGAAAATGAGTTTTTTTTAAATACTGTTTTATTTTACTTTCAATGTAGTTTTTTCGCAAATGTATTAAAAAACGTCGTTTGATACACGTGCGGATTTGTCATTTTCACTTGTCTCGCGTCTTGACTCTCGCCTCTGGCTCGGGCCAAGAAGCCTCGAGCCTCGTGAATAATGACTAACTTTCCGCTGACTGAGATTATTTAAACACTAAAACACGACTATTCTAGTACACACTAAACCAAAACATAGAAGGTAAGGTAGTTGTCATAAACAAAAGACAATAAACGGTTCCAATTTCGGAATTATCTCAAGCTTTAACATAACTGACATCCGCAAAACACAAGAGCTTCTCTCCATGAATATTCAAGGTATCTCAGTTTCTCAACTCATAAAGTTCAAAGATATGGTTCGTAGAAAAACTCAGTAAGCGATACTTTTATTAGCATACTGTTCTTTGTGCACGTCGAGCTTTATATTTAAAATTTAAATTCAACTCTATGTCGTTTACGATAAGAATGGGCCAAAGTTCGTCTTCAAAAAGTGTTGAATGTCTGAGTGAACGTGCTAAGTTTACTTGTTGTGTTTTATATCTAAAGGAGTTGTATAATATTTATTACTCCTTGAATCGTTTGTAATCTTATTCTTTGGTGAAATGCTTATGTATTTTGAAAATGCTAGACATTTTTTTTTTATTACAACATTTGTAATGAGGTACGAATTTTTATAAATACAACACGTTCCACAAAACGTTGACCTGATTTTCAGTAACAATTTTCCTTGTTATCTACGCTACTAGTCAATAAGCCGTGTTCCCAACAATACACAAGTGTTAAACAAGTAGTAACAAGTAAACAAGTGTAAAAGTAAACGAGTGTAAAATTTGATAGTTTAGCAAGATTTCCACTTTCGAAACGAAATATAGGGATTTTATAAAAGATTAAGACCGTACTTTATCTACTTGTCTGTGGTGTTGTTTAAATAATTCTTAATTTTATAGAAAAGGTCTCAGAAAATGATATAACTTTAAATACCTGAACATTAAATAAAAATAAATAAATAAAATGAAATGAGCAGTGGTAGCTCAGCGGGAGAATGTTTTGTTTATAAATTGAGCGGTCACCGGTGTGAATATAGCGTAATGAAACAAGAAGTGTAATTCCGTACAAATTATACAGCGGGGCGTACAAGGAGTTATTCCCAT
Organism: Hyposmocoma kahamanoa; assembly: GCF_003589595.1. Lineage (NCBI taxonomy): Eukaryota > Metazoa > Arthropoda > Insecta > Lepidoptera > Cosmopterigidae > Hyposmocoma > Hyposmocoma kahamanoa. Next base: position 1,971,608 of record NW_020654972.1, on the reverse strand, counting down.
CTGATCCCCTAAAACCGACCCCCTGGTGGATCCGTTTTATTTTATATATTATTTTCTATTCTCATCGGATATTATTTTATTTCCACCAGATACGCTGGTACTTACAAGCCCATTCTTTGTCGGTTCTGTGGTACAGTCAACAAGAAGATGTATTTATATTAATATTAACGACCTGTCACAATAAAAAATGACCGTCCTTGATAGGACCAAAAAATATGGGTACTTCGACGACCCACACTTGATAGAAGGAAGAAAAAGGCTTTACTGCCAGTCTTGAGGGCTGCTCTGATGTGTTGTAGCGTTGCCGTTGTGGATTAAAAGAAGAGTTCCTGTCACGGATTGTCGTGTTGCGGATCTGGATGATAATTATAACATTAAACTTAGATTTAAATATTACTGAAGACTGACGTTTTGTTACTTGTGATTGGCAATATGTCTTTCTTATATTGCTCAATAAATGAATATTTGATTTTAAAACGTTTTTTATGTTAACTGCACTTACTTTACAAATACAACGAACCATAAAACCAGCGCTTAGGAAACTTTGGCATATGCTGTGTCAGCGCCGTTTCACTGCTATGACAATCATGTTTTGTTTTTTTCTTTTATGCTTAATCTGTATTTGTGTTATATTAGTGAATAAAGTGTTTATCTATCTATCTACCTATCTAACGAGGGGATCCGTTGGGAGTTGCAAAATATAGAGGGGATCAGTTCGGATTTAAAATTGACGGTGGATCAGTTGCAGGGGATCAGATGGGAAAAATCTCTTGTATGTGTGCACGTCCGCCGCTTGCCGTATACGGACATTCGCATAATCTCGCGGTGCACTATAATTGCACAGCGCGGGTCACACGCGCCATTAATATTATAGGATTAAAGCGTTCGCTTGATCTTTAAAAAAATAACATCAAACAGTAGACGTGTTCATTGTTATGTCTATGCAACAAGAGTTAATCAAATTGACAACTGTTCAAGATTTATACCTTTTTTTTAAATTACACAAATTATGACAAATGAAATAATAATGTGACAACCCTGCGCTCCGAGAACGTGTAGGCATCGGCGTGCCGAATAGACGGGAGTTAGAGCGTTGGTGTCCGATTCGTATCATTTTCGAATCCGAGAAGTGTCGGTCCGAAATGTCACAGGGATCACTTTATCTCTAGGTGTACAAACGATATTCGTGATTTAACACTCGGACACAAGCGACATCCGAAGGAGGTCCGAGTTTTTTAAATTTTAAACAAATCTCAAAAAGTCTCGGATTCGGAACGAACACGAATAAGATGCAGTGCGCCAATGCGCTTGCACTACTTGTGTTATTATACTATGGTGCGAAAATCTAATAATAATAATATGGTATGTAATATATGTGTCTTTAATTTCTACATTACGTACATTTGCGAATGTTTAACTCTCGTTCACAGGCAAGGAATACATCGTGATGAAACCTGTGTCGGAGAAGGTTTACTACCTCTGGTAAACGAGACGAGTCCCCTACCCGCATCGGGCTAGCGAGGCGAACTACGATTATGTTGAAATGAAAATAAATCTTATCTCTAAACTTAGCCCACTATCTATTTTTATAGACGTGTTTACTTTAGTTCTAGATAAATTGTTTTAGTCATAGTTTGAACGTTTTACAGTTATTTTATAAGTTTATTAAAGTTGCACACAAAAATATCGCACTTATATACAATTTTGAGCGTCAATAAACTTGAAAGAGGATAATTATAAAGGTACTGTACCTAATAGTATACAAGCAGAATAAGTTATGATACAGTTATAATATTTACCCACGCTTTGGATACGCGCGGGTTTCCATCAAAAACCGACGACGCCCACGCGCCGTGTTGCACTGGATGAATTTTATTAAAAGGTTTCAGTTATCCACCCACGTAACGCCTTTGCACTTTCAGTCACGTGAAAAACCATTTGTGAAGTTAAGTCTCTACGAAAGGAATGCCGTAACATGAATCGATTTGCGTCATTTAATTAATATGACTACCACACCAATTACTTGGTCCTTTAAATAAAGTCTATCTACTATACTATTACGAACCAACAGATAATATGAGAGTTTCAAACTATGGATTTCACTGTATTATGGAGCACAGTAAAATCCATATTAGTAGTATTCACTCCGAGGTTTCGAGAAACACAAATTGATCCTGTCGGGAATGAAACCTGGGAGCTCATCATCCGTCGCTCACAATCCAGACCGTGGAGACAACGAGGTCGTCAATCGATTTTTAGTAGGCACAGATTTAAGGTAAGCATCCTAGTAGTAGTAGAGCTCCTTGTGAAAGAGTTCGTCTAGGAAAGGGCTGCAACCTTAACTATTTCTGCCGCAAAGCAGTAATGTGAGTATTACTGCGTTTCGGTTTTAAAGGGTAAGGGTGCTGGTGAAATTATAGGACGTTTCAAGTTATGTCTCAGGCTAACTAGCGCTGTGGAAGCGCCCGTCATACCTTTGCGAGTCAAAGCTCTGAACGGCACTTCAACTGCTATCGACATGTCGCTTACCACCAGGCGCATAACTTGTTCGTCCCGTCAATTGATGTAATAAATTAATATATTGATATTAATTTTTGATCATCTTTCACTGAAAGATGTTCAAAAGTCACACAAAAACATCACTAACTTTTTAAAATATGAAATACAAAATACGTAGAAAATAAGTTAATTCTAATCCTCGTAATCCCTTCTCAGAAGGCTCAACGTGTCTCGTTTGAAAGATATAATTACTCGTGAAGTGGGCAAAATAAGTGAAGAATATAAGTAAGATTTTGCGAAGTAAATTTTCAGGTTGCGTAATTTTCGGCCGTAGGAGTGAAGGACGTTCTGTCTGACCTACAGTCTGCGATTGTCATGAAGGGCAAGACTTTAGACTCGAGAACAAAACATAAGGGTTATTATATTTGGTGACTTTTGAGTAAAGAATACATGACGAGAGTCAAGATTTTAAGGACCTTTTCAAACTTTGATAATGATATGCAATTTAATTTAAATAAGTTTTCAATATTTTCGTAGAAAAATCACATGTTAGAATCACGTCTTACATTTTGCCTTTACCAAGTCAAATAATCATTTATTCCATAGGTAAAATTTTTACACTTGAAAACGTCATTTTTTAAGCTACTGTTCGTTCACTACGCTGACCTCCCTGAAAGGAACGAGCAAGAAACTCTAGGGATTGCTGTTTTAAAATAAATGCTATGGAATACACTTTGAATCATAATTGCGTCGAATCTAGACTCCTGTTGTCTTTCCATACTTCTTTATCTAACACATACTCTTAAATTTTGTAATACGACTTTTCAATTAAAATACTTTTGATGTAAGTTTTAAACTTAAGAAATGATAATCTTAATATAATCGAGTATCGACTTCTTAGATTCTCGCGAATGCTACATATTGGAAATGACACTATCTTTCCGGATCTAAGTCTCGTGTATTTGTTTTTTCCAAACAAACAAGCATTCAGTGCTTTGATATTAATGCAAACCATCTTATGATATTCTATTCTATTTGTCTTTTCCAATTAATGACTAAAGTAATGTTTCGGAAAGGGACAGTGAGACGTCGCGTCCTGTCTGACCTATCTGCCTTTGCCGGAGATTTAGATTCAAGGTATTTGTGCAGGTAGTTAATATACGTATACGATGCTGTCAAGACTGTCCTTCAGGTATATGAAAACGAACTAATAATACATTGATGTAATTAATAAATATAGAAGATCTTTACTTGTACGGTTTTCGCAAATACGTACAAACAAATGTCTGTCTATTAAAGGCATATTTCCTGTGTGTTGACGAGAAAGAATGCACGTTGATATAGATAAAAATGTAAAGCTTTATAGGACTAGAATAGATAATTATCATTTAACCTTACTATGAGAAAAATCTTCTCAAAAATATTTCATATATTCAATTAATTTTCGATAAAAGTCCTGAATTGTTGATTAACGAACTCTTTCTAAATGAGACACCAAAGCAACTTCGCCATTGATAGATCTACCATGCGAATTTCCTTAAATAACTCTTCAGCTGTTCATCCTGAAATATAAATCAAAATATAAAGCTAAGCATTCTGGAAATACTTACAAACGGACAACTCAAATTTAGCAATACTTGGAATTTCGTACGTTCAAATGGATTCCGAGAAAGTGACTGAACCAATAAGCCTATCTGAGGTAGTATTAATTAATTTGGGAATAACCAGTTTAAATGTCACTTAGAGACACTTTAGACCTTTCTCACGAGCTGGCGTTCCTTGAACAATAAATATTTCGCTGGCTTGACAACTTAAACTTTAATATAAAGTGAAATTTTAATCTGAAATGTAAAATGTAGTATGCTTTTGATACAATGCGCTGAGCGTAAACAAAACAGAATATGTCATTATTATAACGCACCATTTCATTCATGACGTTGTCTGAAAAGGGTGATATTTACATAGATCGTCATCATAATATATATTGTAAACAAACGGCTGAAAGAGAAAGCAACAAGTCGTGAAGATCTTTCAACATCGTTTATGACCCATCCATCCTTATCTTCATCAAAACGATCCGACTGATATGTAACATTCGACTTGCGGGCAAATTGAACGCAAATATCTTAATGCGTATTTTACCTTTTTAAGTTCTCCGCGGCGTAGAAAGGGTCGTGTGAAAGGTCATTGCCGATGTTTGACAACAAAAGTGCGCAGTAACACAAAGCCAGCTACATTTTAGTTACAAACTAATATCCAAGATGAATAAAGCTGTCCCAGTTTACTTACTACGCTGCATAAAAACATAAACAATCATGGTACCATTTTCGATGGTGTACCCGATGTAGGCTGGGTCCTCGTAGCTTACTATGTGGGAATAGAGTTGACTTTCCGTCGTCTGAGCCAGTGGTAAGTTAGCGATCATCGTAAACAGCGGTAACAAGGTTTGTTTTAGACCGAGAGCGTCTCGCGTGGCTGCGAAACGCTTCAATGCGCAGTGTGGACTGCCGCGCTGCCGCGCAATTTGTGCGCTAGACAAGGAGAGGACGACATAATGCGCATGCGCTAACAAAACGCGGGAAACATTTTCTAGAATATGTTTCCGCAAACAGTGACACATCGTTGTGTTGTGTGCAATACGGAGTCAGGGCGGGACGCTGTCACAGTAGATACAACATTTGTTCTCTTATACTCAGTAAAACGACAATACAATTGCATAAACCTAATCTACACACTTACAGATTGCTAAATCAGTATGCCGTTTATTCCATTTCACTGAGGTGTTGCGGGAACGAAAAGTAAATTAATACAAGATAAGTAAACTTAGGTACATTTTGTACACTTAGGTAATTTGGTCTTGAGTAAAGACAATCTCATGATAGTATTCGGTATTATACGCATATAATAAGTAAAGTATAAGAGTATAAACTTCAGAATCTGAGATAAAGAAAAAGCCTCTTTTTATTTTAGACATGCTTACGAGTGCCCGCATATCCCAGATGTGTCCTCCCAACATTCGGGAATTATGTCCTACTAGAACATAGATAACGGAGGTTATCTGTGTACTAGAAGTTCTACTTCTTTTAATCGTATTTAATAGCAGTAGAATCGCCGGTGAAAGAATTCGTCCAGTGAAGTTCTGTCACCTTACTTATTTCTGGCGCTAAGTAGTAATGTGAGCATTACTGCGCTTCGGTTCCGGGTAAGGGTGCTTGTGAAATTACAGGTACATGGAACTTGTCAATGTATGTCTCAGAGTGACAGGCGCAGTGCCCCTCAGATCTTTGTGATTTAAAGCTCTAAATGGTACTGGAACTGTTATGGACAGGCGTGTCACTTCACACCAGGCGAATCACTTATTAGTCCCGTCACTTGATATTATAAATTATCGTATCGATATTTCTTTTATTTTTAATTTTGAGTAGAATGTTGCCACATTGATGGCACTATCTGTGCTGTATTGAAGGTAATGCAATGCCTAAACTGGTTTATCTTTCCAATACGATGCTACAACCAAAAATGAGTTTCAGTATTAGACACAGGGAGACCTTCTAACCAGCAAAATAGGCTAGTAGGTTATGAGATGTTAAACGTTAAATTCATTTTTGTCTTTAAAATATATAGTAGCAAGTAGATACATAAAAAAAGTAAGAAAGTTTATAAATAGAAAATTTCACCGAAGACCGTACCCTGGGGCATTTTAACTAGTAATAAAATAAAAGTTGTGTAATCGTTTTCAGAGGAACGGTAAGAAAGCATATGTCAGCGGCCTCTTCTACTAACATCAACCTTACGCCTATTCTAGAGCATGAGCAATAATCTAATTTAACTTTAACTAGTAAATAAACCTAAAGCAACAAAATGGTATTATATTGTAAATAGTAATATAAGCAACGGATAGGTGGCACTATTAATATTAACTGGCTAATATTGGTCACCAAATAGTAACAATGATAATTGTAAAATAGCAACACCGTTTCATTTAGAGGAAGGGTGGATTTTGACGACATGGGTGGCCTGACGGTTTCCAATATGGGTGGCGATTTCGATTCCTACTAAGGCTAATTTGGAACACGACGTTTTTTTAAATTAGCGTGGTCTGGGCGTTCTGTAGTAGTAGTGCCCCGGACAGAATTCTGTTGTTCTGTTACTCATAACATAAGAAATTCCCTGATTAGAGACCAGATAGTTGATCCTACTACGGTACCTAGTAAGGTACTAGTTACGAAAAAGAGCAAGCGTTTTCTAATATGGACTAAGAGATTGAAAAGTGATTTAAACATATCTTCATAACGTCGAAAAAAATAAACACACACAGTGTGTCCAGTTACTTCGCAGGTTGTATGAATACCACCGAAATATATAAATTAAAAAAAAGTTGAATATTTTTTTCTTACTTGCGTTTGGTAAGTTTAATTATACAATCTATTTATAATTGTTCGACAATTGTACATCCAAGCAATTATACAATACGTTTTTTCTACTATAAGTTTATTTATGATGAGTACTATTGTTGAATTTAATAAATCATGAGTATACGATTTGATTTGACATAATATTTGCTGTTTAATAGTAGGGTAGTGGGCCAAAAGTAGTTAATAAAAACGTATTATAAGACATAATTCTGTTGTAGAGTTTGGTGAAAAAAGAAATTAATACATTACACATTACATTTCATCCTCTTAAAATTCTTATTTGAAATAGTTAAGGAAAAATGTTTACTAGTCGATCATAGAATAGTATTTGTACACTAATATTTTAAATTGTTTCTTAAAATTTATAATTTACTTTGTGGTACAATAAAATGCTTACATATATACATACATAACATTTGAGGTAATGATAAAAATTAATAAAAATAGTTATTTAAAAAATTATCATAAATTTACAGCCTAAAGATCAGCACTAGGCTTCTTCAGTTAGTAAAGAAATTTACAAAAGATTTTGTAAAAAATTTCTAACCTAAAAAATTCCGTCCTGTATCATTGCCGATTTAAAGGTTCCTGTTATACTGGCACTACTGAACCAACCACGACTCAGGGTGATGATCGCAGTCCCTGTTTCTGAGTCGACGATCCAACTCTTTAAATAAGTCCCATGCTTCCGGGCCCCAGGGACTCGTCCCGTCTCGATCGCGACTGGTACGAAGTCGTACTTCGGCTCCAAGGCAGAATATTTAGCGTGCTTTCAGTTTCGCTGCAATTTCAGGCGCGCAACCCGCCTACCGCGACGATGTCTTAAGTGAGATACAGAAAAAGTATGTACACATGTTGCGTCCTGCAGAAAACAACGACCTTTCCAGTTTTTTGAAGTTGTTTTTAATAATTTTATCACTAAGATGAACGTATTTTTTTCTTTACATACTTCGAGAATACTAGAAATTTTCAAAAAAATACTACTCGTTAAAAAGCGGAGACAAAGCACTCATCATTATCCGATTAAAGAGATGATTAATAATGAATTAGGAACATTTAATCTTCGAGTTAGTAGTATAATTGCAACGTATCATTTGAGCGGCATCTAATCAATGCATCGATAAAACCACACACCGAAACATGTTCTGTTTTCACTTTTATTTCACATTGAGTTGATTATTTGGCTCCTTAAATGACTATCATAGAACTTTTACAACAATTTAACTGGAAAGTTTGTGCCCGAAACGCGTTGAGTATATGTTTATTACCCCTTGTCAGACATTTTTAAGGACTTTTATAGAACTTTGAGCTAAAGCAAAATGAGGTCTGAACGTCAAAAGAATATATTTTGATAGCTGGGCTATGTCCTACTTATAATAATACGTGTTTGGGATTTGAAATATTAAAGTACACCATGCACAATGCAAAGAGAGGTGATAACATAATAAGGAAACTAGCAAAATGTGAATTTTTTATGACAAACTACGATAAAAACAACGTAGCAGTAAGTAGGATATTGGGTCAAGGGTAGAGTGTTTCTCAGTAGATTCTTTAACCTTATAAACGTCGTAAACTAATATGAGAGTAGAAATATTATTTACTACATTACAATAATTTTAAAGTCAAACCATTTGGTTTTACCGACTCTCAAACCTCTGAGTTTCTCAGAATTTATGTTCGAAATTTAATTTGAAATTGACGAAGAGCTTTTCAGTGAAGCAAGAAAGTATCGTGAAGAAACCACTTCACGTTGTAGAAGGTTCACTACCCTCGGAAAATGTGTGAAGTCCCCAACCCGTATTGGGCCAGCGGCGTGGCGGACAAAACTCTCGCCTCAGAGGAGACCCGTGTCCAGCAGTGGGACGCGTAAATGGATGGATGATGATGACATTAATAACTTTATTGTTTTATTTTCTACGTAATTAGGGTAGGCAAGTACGACGTTGAACCGTCAATCCCTAGTGGAATTCGGTTGCTTTAATTTTCTGACTTAGTTATTTTTTAAATTTAGTCCAATTGGATACTTCGCAGAGTTTGTGTTTTCAGCTAATTTATACTCCGGTGACTACTGTCGAGCAGGGCTTTGCACCGATTTTCCATTTCGATACTTTGAATACCCGATCGATGAAAATACGATATAATTACCTAAAGGTTGAGTACCTTTAGCCATTTAGTAACGTTGCAAGTTTGCTACGTTCGGTTGCAGCGGCTGTAAATCACGTTGATTATTCAATTGCATTAAATACTTGAATATTTTTGATACATATGTGCCTGGAAATAATGCTTCACTCATTCCTCTATGTCACTGCTTTCACCTGAATTTTTATTGTCAATAAATATTTGTAAATATCGGATGCGTATTTTTAATGTAAATAATATATAATAATTATTGTTTAATTAGTAACGGAAAAATATACCGGTTTACAGATGTTACAGAAACCAATACCGGAGACTTGATAGCGATACCATAAGATAAGTGAAAACATTTTTAGAAAATACAGGTATAATTTATATTGGTGGTATCTCACGTACCGGCACCGTAATAAGGCTAATGGTAACGGGTCCTGAAAATACCGATATTCCAAGCCCTGCACTCAAGTACTACACTCAAGTTACACTGTACTACTTTCCACGTCGAATTTTACGTATATTGTGTTCGTTGGTAGTCGATAGAGCTTATCTTAATTGATTGAGCATAATCTGAGTATAGAAGATACGATTTCTTTTCGTACTATTCGATATATTATTGATGATTTTTGAAATCTGGTTTACGATTGCTGATATTTAATGTTCGTGTAGTAATGTAAACAAGTTGGAAGTACTTGAAGAATATAAAAAATACTTTACGACCATCCGAATAAGCTATCAAAAATCTTTGTCCACATCAAGAGCGTAATTCAAAAGATACCATCTATTAAAGACGATAAAACGCGGAGTTGTTTTTCTCCGTAATCCCGGGAGATCCCGGGAATCCTGTAAGATGCGGAGGTCGTTTTGCATGACCAAGATGAGCGATATAGTCTCCCGTGAAAGTATCGTGGGTCCTTTATGAGCCACTTGACATCGCAGAAGATAATTTCACGTTGCGTTGATAAAATCAACGATGCGATCTTTTCAGACGCTTTGACAAGGACCTTTTGTGAAGGCGTCTTCACAAAGTTCCTTTGCGCGATGTTTTTGTTTTGCATTACAGCATTTTTGTTTTGCGTCACAGCTGAAAAAAGTTGATAATTTTAGATCAATTTGAGAAATGAGACTTAATCCTCAACTTATAATCTAAAGAATTGAGCATTATATTATAGTCTCTCAGTCGATAAAACAGACAAACAAATTAGTTTCAATGATTTTAAAGAGATGTCGCTACGATGCTCCAAATCCAAATGGTGGAAAAAAGTCACACTTATAGAATCTTGAGAACATGACGTATAATATCTTTATAAGAACTACGATGTACTATTTCCCTCATCACATCTTTTGGGGAAGAGAAATGATAGCATGATTTGCACTTTGTCGGCAAATATATCGTAATTATTGAATTTAGTGCAATTTGGTGTACTTCAAAATTCTTATAGGATTTTATCTGTACTTCTTAGGGTTCAAAACGTTTAACTCAAACTAAAATATTTTCCTTTTACCCCACCTGGCCTCACATTAGTAAAACTCCGTGGCACTGTCGTTTACTATAATGTATTTTTAGTACTACACATATTACAAAAAAGTATCTCGAGGAAGGGATTCAACGCTTCTGGTATTATTTATGTCACTTTGATAGTTTCTAAAACTAGCGAACATTATAGACATTACCAGATGTAGCAATTTCGTGCAATGCATATTTAAGAACTGAAGTAGAGTATTGCACATTAGTCATATGGAAAGGATCTATGAATTGAAAGTAATTTATTCGAGAAACAAAACCAATGACGAAAAGATCGTGTTACATTAGACTACTTAAACAGCGAGGAAATAAAGAAGTATTTCAAGCAAATTTTTCTATCAACTTGTACGGGGTAAATTTTGCACACTGATTTTTAACTTTTATATTCTAAAATAGAAACTTGAATGTTGGTGTACCTCAACCACTTCCTGAAATGAAACTAAACACTTCAAGTAGATACCAACTTAATATTAATTTGCTGCAACTTTAGCCAATCGTCGAATTGTTTTGGAAAATCAGTATAATAACAGTAAACATTTCAGATATAATTAACGAATTAATGAATAAGATTAAGTGATGGATTGAACCGAGTTAAGGGTTTGGCAGTAACCAAATCTTAATCTTGTTAAGTTGTATTATCGCAAAGAAAGCCTCATTTAAAATTTTGTTTAACTTAAACGGGATGAGATAATGATTTGAAAATGTTTCAGGAGTTTGTCGGTTGAACGAAAATGCTTTTAAATGGAGAGGGTCTAAGGACTATCTTTGAGTATCCGTGGCTTCACGTAAACTTTTCACGGACCATTGGATATAAATTTATTACTTCGGAAAATCCAAAATAATTTTAATGAAGTAACCAATTATTCTGACGTTATTTACCTAATAAATATAACACTACAGTCTGTGAAACACAGTGAAAAACAGTTTGCACTATGAACGTTGGGCGAGGAGGTCCCGGGTTCGATTCCCCGTAGGACCAATTTGGAAAAGAAACTTTTAGAAATTGATTCCGTTCTGGGTGTAGTGGGTGAATTCCTTTTTACTGGTACTCATAGTACAGGGAATGCCCTGGTTTGAGACCACGTAATTAGTGTGGTTGTCTATAACATATAATGACGGACACACTCATAGCCCCGCACTAGGGAAACCCTGTGTCGTGGGTGCCAATGGGCACACCAATAGACAACCACAAATTACACCCAAACACACGAGAGAAACAAATGTGGGCCATAGAAATATTTCTCCTGAGCCGATAATCGAACCCGGGACCTCTACGTGGCAGACCAGCTTAGTAACCGTTCGTCCACGGAGGCTGTTCTTTTTATTCGCGTGCCAACTCAGATATTTGTGAGGATCAGTACTCGGCGACTTATACAGTAATTATCAGTGGCGTTGTACAGGTCCTTGCGTGTGCAGGTGTAGGGGTACGCAGGACAAGACAACAGATGTGTCATAGTGCCATGTGCTGTTTATGTAACATTAACATCACCATCGACATGACATAAATTAATTACATAATAATAGAGTTTAAATGTAATAAATACTCTGAACTAAAGATTTTCGTACGAATATTTGTCCGCTATTATTCGGAGATTGCGCACTAAATTGTTGTACGTTCTCATCCGGCTTTCACAGTGTTGACTGTCGGGTCACCGACGACGTCACCAATAACTACGAAAGCACTTACCAAATCTGCCAATACCGGTGAAAAATTTACCTGTAACAAAAGTAAAATCCATGTAGGCGCATTCTCGTAAAATAAAGAAAAAAAAATCAAGTATTGTAACTCCACCCTGCTCACTTACACTAACACAGGCTTCATTATCTTCATTCGTTCAGCTCCTTGACCACACAGATGTCATAAGAAGATTAAAAGAAACAGTGCCAGTGACATTGAACAAAACGAACACATGATAAAAATGTCATCGCCTGGAGTCTATACAACCTCAAATGGCATTGGTTGGTTCCGCATAACAATGAAAGTGTTGGATCAATCATTTTGGAAAAAATATATAGTAAAATTGAGGATATACACTGATTACTTCATGGTCGAGGAATCGTATTATCACTAATACGAGTCCTGAAAATTTTAACGACAGATAAAACAAACTTACCTTGAAATTTTACAAGAAAGGCGCTGTATTCAAACGGTTCTTTACATATACCAATGATTTTTTATATCAACTGAACTAAATAGAACACGTATAATATACGATATACATTTGTTAAATGGATTTAATTTCGTTTGTAAAAAAATAAATTCTGAAATAAAGCCAGTGGCCCTGCCGCTTGACTCAAGCAAAATGAACCGTATTAGTACGGGAAAAATTCGAATTCGAGCTAAGGTAAAGCACCACTGGGTGAATTCTTATGTCCATTTGCAACGTAAGTAGGTACGTCTGAAACCAATGCATGCATGCAATGCAAAGGACACTCTTAATACAATGTATTAAGAATGTCTTATCAATATAAGCATTGGTGTAAGACGTATTTAAGTTTAATGCAAGCGGACATTAGTTTATTTATTAGTCTTGTATAAATAATAAATACACAAATAGCTCACACACTCATAACCCCGCACTAGGGAAACCCTGTATCGCGAGTGCTATGGACACACACATTGACAACCACAAATTACAACCAAAATCAAGAGAGAAATAAAAGTACGCCATTTCTCCCGGCTAGGAATCAAACCCGGGATCTCTGCGTGGCAGAGCAGCATGGCAACCGTTCGACCACGGAGGCAGTAATTGGCTACATTGTAATGTACAATGTATAAGGTACTTTATTGGTGCCTTAAAGCAATATATACTTAAGTAATATTAAGTTTATTCAAAAGTACGATGTTTACTACCACGATTTTCAATTATTTTTTGTGATATTACTCCACCAGTTTGTAATAATTTATTATTCAAAGATCGAACACTATGAAACATTCCTTTAATCCGATTGAATTCTAACAAGCAGCGCCTTTAGCATACCGTGCCGACGCTCTAGCAACTGAGTTACGGAACGAACCAGCAGACCTTATGAATTTTGTTTTTGGTTTTTAACGACTTTTTTGCCGTTAGTAAATAACCAATTAAAATGTATTGCTATTAATAAAACACTCTTTAAGTACTAATTATAGTCTTCTCGAATGACGTATTTCCAAAATAAACTTTCATAAATTTGAAACAAAGCCTTTACAAGTGCAAGCCAGAAGGCCGAATATAAACCGCTAATAATATATTGCAGAAATCGACTAACGAACTGTAAGCCAGAATTTCCATAAATTGAGCAGTTATACAATAAACATTGTTGGTTTTCACTTCGATCGGTAACGGACACTGAACGGAATTCAGCAACAGTATATTCGGTTCATTCGACCCATCGGTTGAATCGGTGAAACTGTTAATTGGAAAAATGCATATCACTCACAGTGTTTATTTACTAGAGCCGTTTTCGAGCAAAACTATTGGTGGCACACGGCACTACAGGAATGGAAATGTTTGGAATTGGGTTCAAATATTTTACAACGCATTGATAATTGGTTTTGTGCAGTGATTTATACCATTTTTGGTAAAAACTCTAAGACACTTGAACAATTCGTCTGCCATTACTACATTCAACATGAAACTGTCACATTGACGGTGTCAAATTTCAATTCAAATTACCTTTATTTTATAGGTAAGGAAATTGCACTTGAAATCGTCAAATGTCTAAGAAAGATTCCACGTCCCCAAAAATGAGTAAGACATTCTAAGCAGATCCCCATCTGTGTAAATTAGATAAGAAATACATATGTTTACATTTTCTCTGCAATTATCCTATGCAATTTCTTTAAAAATATCGTAAGTACAAGCAACCGGAAATAGCTAAACGGGTCACTGCGCACTGGTGGATTTTTGTCACTCAAGTACGCAGAAGTTGTGTAATAAAACCTTATGTATAAAGTTTTAGTTTCACGATAGTTTTAAAGCTAGTAAATGGCAATTTTTGAATAACAATAGGAATCTTGTTATAGAAGTGAATTTGTGAAGATAATTTTCAAGAACAACCAATTAATTAATTTTTGTTCCTCATGTGAATCTCACGTCGTTCACTATTTTTCATTAAAATATTATTCTTCTTAACGTATATTTTCATAAATGTCACTGTGATGCCAATGTAGCAATGTTAATTTCTTTGAACTTATCTCTCAGAGACACTCTGGGGCCCAATTTGTAAATTGCCCCAAATAGCACGTTTCTGCAGGACAAAGATTCTTTTAATGTCGGCGACATTTCCCCAAAGCAAACAAAAAAGTTACAGAGGGTGCCGTACGTTTCCGGCTTACAATAGATAATCTCACATTTGAAACTAAACTGTTTTAAATTAGTTTATTAAATAAGAAGTTTATGTATTATTTAACGTAACTTTTACAATTACCTCCAATGTACGCTATTCAACAAGTACACGATCAAACTAGGGCAGATTGGAAGTACATTAGGTCAGGCATAACACAGACTTTGCCGGTTTTAATATTTGAATTTCAAACTGAAAATAGATTCGCAGTATCAGAGAACATCCGGAATTTATATTGGCAAGGATATTGAACTTAGCGCCGAAATAGAAGGAAGTATCAATGGAAATATCCACTCTGTATTGATTTGAGAATTGAGACTTGATGTTGGAAATAACTCTATTTCTTGAGGTTTGCTTTGAATATGCTTGGTTGACAATATTTTTGTATCTTTGCGATCTGGAATGGATCTGGGCTGGATACGTCTGTCGCATGTCAAGCGAGCTGTGGGTAAACAGCATCCTACCCAAGCCGGAGACGTGGAAGGCTTAGAAGGAGATGGCATGACGAGCTAGATGCGCATGAGATCTCGGTAAGGAAGGGCAAAGGGGAGAGATGATTTTACCCGCAGTCGGATAGTAAGAAGAATAAAATGAATCAATACAAACGCTACACTTAAGCCAATGCTAACCGCGTCATTAAATGGAAGTAATTTGTGTTATGGCTTATTATTTAAAAAAAAACTGCATCTAAAATGGGCAATAAAAATTCAAATATTCCCGATGGTCCCAACTATTTCCCTGTTTAGACAGCAATATGGTAAAGGTCAACCCCGAAAGCCCATAAAGCAAGAAGCGTGCCCCAATATCGATGATGTTTGTTTAGGCTGCTCGTAAAACTTAAACCATTACTCTGCATATTATGCTGATATCTTATAATATACGAGCTGATATGCTGCCGGATAGTGTAGTTATTTTTTCTTTTTCTTTTATTCTTTAATACATTTTACTCGACCACAGCGAAGCTAAAAGGGTTATGATTTTAGCAGCGTATGTAATATGCAGTTTGAGTGTGTCCATTTGTATCCTCCCGGCGCTTATAGTTCTTAACCGATTTCAAAGTATGATACAACGTTGGACTTGTCTTGATTGCTCGCGTGTTCTGAGTCAATGTCCGTTTCAGAAACATGTAACACACGGCAACTAAGTATAACGTAGTACAATATTTTTTTCCTTAACGTGTCCTCAAGAGGCAATGACTCAAGCGCTCAAGATGTAGTAACGTGGTGGGTAGTAGCCATCGACTACTAACGGGTCATCTTTATAGGTGCTAATGATTAATTTGTACCAGAATGATTTCAGGTACTAATGATTTAGAGCTCAAATCATAGACAATGGAAAGTTGGTCCAGGCAAGTACTGCTATCATACCTATTATTGCAGTCAAGGAGTAATCTAAGTATTAACGCGTTTCAGTTTTGAAAGTTAAGGTGCTGGTAAATGTACACAAACATGGGCCTTGTCAGCTTTATGTCTCAGAGTGATAGATTCACTGGCAGTGTGTCTCAGATGTTTAAGGCGGTTTAAGGCGAGTCACTGGAGGAGAAGCGGGTAAAACTGTTTTGCTAGATCAAATGGTTTAGGTATTTACTACTAAATAACGGCCTTACAAAAATATACAATATACCTAAGGATATTGTTTAAAGAATGTGCTAATGTATTACACGGCAGGGGGTACTTTATCCGATCATATAAAATCCTAAAAACAGGCTAAAATAAAAGTCTAAAACGAATTATTTAAGAATAATATATCTAACTTTGTATATATTTTTATACGGAGATAATTTTTCTTTCAGTATTACATACAGACAACCTGCAAAATTTTGGTATTCAACTGAAACCTTATTAGTTGTTAAATTCACATTTAAATCAAAATTTGCAAATTTCCTTGAGGTTTAACGACACGCCGCACCGCCCGCTGCCTCGTTAGTCGCCAACAAACGCTTGTCGACGTCAAACGACGATCTGAGTCAAATTTTCTCCGCCTGTTCTTATTTTATTCATATTAATGTACAGCGCGCGGATTGCGAGAGATGACCCCCCACAGCTCACCTCCTAAAATGTAGGGTCGTGTTGAAATACATCGCCTTAATGCTTTGAATAGCACTGCGATGTTATATGTAGGTAGGTAGTTATATGTCTTATTTTTCATATATCTAAGTGAACCACCAAGTGCACGATTTGCTCGTTCTGTCACTAGATATCATAAAAAAATATACTCCGTTACCTTCGATATAAAGAGCTATGAAAAATATAAAGAGCTACAGAAAATATAGAGTTTCCTTAAGTAAGACTAAGACGTGAATCCAAAAATCACTGATCATACAGAATTTCCCTTATCTTAATTATAGAAGTAGAGAAAAAAAAATCATAAAAGTAAAAATAGGTACTCGTTAAATAACCTTACTTAAATTGCAAAGAAAAAGATTAGCTGTCCAAATAGGAAATGTAGGCAATCTCCTGGGCCCAACGCTGAGAGCGTGGCCCTTGATGATGTTCTCTATCTTCAACTCCGCTAAATTCTTCTTTTATTCTATATTAAGCTTATTATTACATCATTTCCTTCGTTTAATGCCATGCCAATGCTTGTTATTTAGATAAACTATTGTATTTCTTAGAAAAACCTTTTATTTGTTATTTATTTAGGTTTACATTTATCAACACTCTCAATATTGATATGGAATTACAATGAAAGAAGTTTTATTTTACTATTATTTATTCTGTATTGCACCGAAAAAATACAATGAAATATTAATTATATAAAAGATGAGAAAACATGGAGTTATCTCTAAAAGAGACTTCTTCCGGCTAACGCAAGGCAGTGAGAGCAAAAGTCATAAGTGGGCTACAGAGCAAGATAGAAAGATTTATGCCTATTATACACACTTATTTTTGTTCGGATACTTTGACTTCTTAATTCATGACGAATCATGTATTTACCTCTTTATGACTAATGTGTTATTCAAACAGATAACTGTTCTATACCTACTACTTCGACAATCTACTGAGGAGTCAACTGTTTAACAGATACTTGTCTCAAACAGGAAGATGCGCTATCATCGCCACTCGCGATTTTTTATAATCTCTACGCTTGACAGGTTAGCAAATATGCCTTGAAGCTGCAATCTACATATTATGTACACAGGGGTCCCGCTAGGCATTTTTTCTGTATTTATTCTTTATCGCTTTTACGATACTTCTGAAAACAGAACCACATATTCGTCACCGGTTTCGAGCTCCTCGGTTTCTTTATCGCAAACCAGCATTGTTCTGTTCCGGATTAATGGATAGGCGAGCGAGCGCAACATCACTGGTATTAGAGAGACTTAAAGACTATGTGTACCTGCCTCCTTCGATGAAGACATTACTTAAAGCATCGCAAATGTCTGTGGGTGGCCACTTTTCATCAGATGGAGCGGATGAATACTACTAAAATAGGTACAGAATAATATTAACAAATTATAAAAATACGACTTCCTACAGTATCATACGCCTACACTTCCCTCGCAACGTAAGGTTGTTACACTACTATTTTAGTTATACCTAAAGATTGTAAATATAATTTGAAAAAAAAAAGGTGTTCATCATAGTATTCTTGTCCCAAACTGAAATAACCTTTATTTAGCGTACTGCTCACCACTGTACGCTGGCGCGCTGTGGACGAGCTACACTCAGCGCTCACTGGATGCTCTGCCCGTGTAATACAACAATGCCTTTAGGACTCTGTTAGGGCTGCTGCGTTTCTGCAGTGTAAGCGTAAAGAATTTAAGTACTAACATAGTTTTAAGGCTGTACCTACTAACATTAATTGGATCATAGTTGCCTTGATGAAATAAAATAATAATAGTAATAATAATAATAATAAATTCAGTAAATACTTAAGAGTAAAGATCATATCGAGCTTCAGTGTCCGGATCCATACCACAAGGAAGTGTGTTGGGCTGTATTCTCTTCTTGGTCTATATAAATGACCTTCCACCGAATGTAGGTTACTTTTATGTCTTGTTTGCGACATTTCCATAATATTAACTTGTAAAAATATTAACTCATTGCAAAAAGACCTAAACCACGCATTAGATAATACTACAAAATGGCTCAATAGAAATAACTTGAAATTAAATCTTGAAAAAACTCTGAATCAATCTGAATTAAAAAAAGAAGCAATCATCCGCTTAGGGGCACTTTCCACGCGCGCCACTTTGGTTGGTTTCGGTTCATCTCGAAAGACCCATACGCTCGATTGCTGCTTTGTTTTGGGATCTAACTATAAACCCATGTTTCGTCACCTGTGATTATGTCCCACACCAAATTTGACGCCCCTTCGTTGAATCTGGTAAGCATAGCATTGCACCAAGTGACGCGATCCGTTTTTTGAGCCTCAGTCAAATTGTGCGGGATCCACGGAGGGCACAGCTTTTTCACACCCAACCGAGGGCACAGCTTTTTCACACCTAAATGTTTGTGTAGTATTGATTGTATTTGACTCATGCCTATGCCTAAAGATGGCCGAATCTCATGGTATGTCACATGCCTGTCTGTTTTGATCATACGGCGCACAGCATCGATATCTTTGTTGTTCATAGCAGTGGACGGGCGACCATCACGAAATTCGTCACTGAGATTCACACGACTACGTATGAATTCTGTAAATCAGCTATAAATAGTCGTTTTGCGTGGTGCTTCATCGCCAAAAGCAGTTTGAAGCCGAGCGAAGCTCCGCTGAGCTGTTAAATTACACTTAAAGAAAAAAAATCATGAGTTAAATCCATGTAGACAATCAACTTCTAAAATGTAAAAACAATGTAAAAACAAGTGACAGTCGGATGAAACAAACTATATTCTACAGCCAAATAGTTCCATTTTCAAATGTTGTAATTACTTTTTAAATATTGTTTATGTAAGTGGCCAGTTCCGGAAACTTAAGTGCGCCCTATGTATAAATGAAATGCTGAATAATTCTGTATTTGGGGCACTTTTCTTTAAACTACGTTACTTATGTGATACGTATGTACTACTTGACGTCGTTTTTTAAATATCGAGCCACCGCTTCAATTCTATGATAAATTAGACAACCCTTTCTTTTCTATATCTATGGTGACACCCCGAGCTATGCGACGCGAGTGCGCGGCGAGATTGTGCGAATTTGTGGCGACGGCGGGCGTGCATGCATACAAACCGCGCTGATACGTTTGTGTGGAGTTACCAGGAGTTACACTTGTCTTATTATACTTTCCCATAGTTTTTAACGCGGCCTTAAGCGGGGTAATAGTGAAGTCCGTAAGGAATTTCGACCCACTCTTTTGTTCAGGTTTTATCACCATTTACTTTAATTAGTAACCAATTGCATACCACTAATAATTGTAACTTTTAAAATAAAAAAGCAAACCGACCTCAAACATTCGTGCAGTTACATCTATTTGCCTAGTTTTATTGTAATCCCTTAGTTTGCCACACTTAGGGTCGTATTCTAGAACTTTACTCAGTGCTCAAGTCAGGATCTGGGTATGATTTCAAGCACTGGAAATACGACCCTAATGGCAGGGACTTGAGTAGGATTTCGAGTGCTTTAAATCATACTCATGTCCATGACTTGAGCAATGAGTAGAGTTCTGGAATACGACCCTTAGAGGTGAAACATGTTCTTCAAATTGAAATGGTGCCAATACTTAGGTACTCTCTTTCCAACAAAAAAGAATCGTCCAAATCGGTTCACAAATGCGAAATGAGTTAACGCGTAACATACATACAAAAAAAATACGGTCGACTAGAGAACCGCTTCCTTTTTTTGAAGTTGGTTAAAAAGAAGTTGTGCAGGCGTAACTGGAAGTCGATCTCGAAATAGTCATATTGAAGGATGGTTCTCCCATCTACGAGTATATTATTTATTGTCAACTAGGCACTTACTAGAGTATTTCTTATTAAATTATAAATAAACCTTATTAAATTCGTGTGTTATTTGGGGCTAGTGGCAACGAGTACTTTTTAATTGACAGGTCGATGGTTCGAATCCCTATGGCTACATGTACCTAGTACTGTAATTATATTTTCTAAGTTATGTGCAATTGCGAACGTTTAGTAGCAAAGTCTTTAGGTAATAATGAAGAAAAACTTCGTGGTGAAATTTTGCATGTCGAAGACGAAGAAGGAGTACAACCATTGGAAAACGTGTGAAATCCCCAATCTGCATTGGGCCAAGAAGACGAAGAAGTCGTGCGCCTGGTGTTAAACGACACGCCTGTCCATAGCAGTTGCAATGCCACTCAGAGCTTTAAATCGCAAAGATCTGGGGGACACTGCCACTGCGCCTGTCATTTTAAGATATAAGTTAACAAGTTCCATGTGCCTGTAAACTTCGCCAATTTTAGGAATCATCGTTCTAGATGATGAGCGATTTTCAAAGTTCATCGTACACGTTAACCACCATAAACCTTCCAGGTTTTCTTTACAACTCTTGGACACGCTACCGGTCTCGCAAGATAACATGACCTTTGATTACATGGAGATAATTTTTCAATTAAGGGCACCGCTATACGCGTAAGATACGATATACGATATCGACATACTAAAGGGATAATGGAGTTTTATTACAGGTTATTTATAAATTATCACTTTGTATTAGTTGATCGTAAGTTTAAGTACTAAATTTAGCACAATTAGTTTATCCCTAAGTATCATTTAAAACTTCCAAGGCTTATAGCGCAAAACGCAGAGGTTCAAATGTGAAATCGATAGAGTTTTGATTGAGAATTTTTATTGATTCAATGAAAATGGCAAATCCTTTCAACACGATGGCAAGCATTATAGTGTATGCCACGATGAGAAGGTGAATTGAAACAATCAACTCAACATGAACAAACTTAATCTGAAATTCGTGTTTCGATATTTCAACGAACATTAGAGATGTTAATGGTTGAAATCAGTCGAAGGGAGAAGTAGTGGGAGTTTTTAGTAAAACAATCATTGGTATGTAGTTTATACAATCCTATTAAGGTTGTGACGTCACCAAGTAAGTATTGGCGCTTGTTATAAAGTGACCGACATACCTCGCAAAATCAGTTAGTTTAAATGGCAGAGGGCAGGGGACATGTCTGCAAGAGGGCTTATGGAGCAGACTTGTTCTAGAGTAGCGATCACGTCACGTAGTGTACAACGGCCTGCGGTAAGATGGACGGACGACCTGAGAAAGATGGCCGGCAGCGGCTGGATACGGGCAGCACAGGACATCGAAGTTGGCATGCTAGGGGAGAAGCTTATGTCCAGCAGTGGATGCGTGTAAGATGATGATGTTTGTTATTAACTCCTAATTTGTGAATATCTGTGACTATATTTTATAATTATAATTTTAAGTAATTTAGTTGTTATAAAATACAGTAAGCAAAAGAACACTCGTAAGTGTATTAGTAGCGGGCTCATGGGACTTGTTAACTTATGTCTAAGGGACAGGCGCAATGGCAGTGCCCCTCAAATCTTTGCTTTAAAGCTCTGAGTGGCACTGCAGATGTTATGGACAGACGTGTAGCTTACCATCAGGCGCACGACTTGTTCGTCCCATCACTTGATATCATAAAAAAAAGAAATACCCACACCCATAAAATAAAACGGACAAAAACAAATTTAAGAGACTGGCTCCAAAACTAAACGACAGTCTGCGTCATAAGGTATGTAGAGATCTGGTCAATGTGCTGCATGTGCGCTGCGTAAAATTCCTTTTATGTAGGTACCTACATCAGAATTCATAAATTCATTCATTCATTCAAAACATTACGGAAGTAAACATATTTTTATTTGTAGCATTGACTTAGTCATTATTTATTTGTGTAAAGCTGACTGACATAATCCGTGTTATTGTTCGCTTAAATGTTAATGTTGACATAAGTAAGTAGAATGAGTGAGTTCTAGTGTTGTCATGTGTCGTAGTGTGTGTTACTTCAATTGTTGTTCATATAATCGCTGCTATTACAACACGTCTGTAACTCAAAATTGTGGAATTGAGAAAACACGATTTGTAAATAAAAAACAATAGTGAATGAAACCAATATATCTCGTTTATAAATGGATAATTAAGTATTATGTAGATGTCGAAAACGGTCATGAGCACGGACGAAAAACTGCAAGACAGGCGTCACCTGCAGTTACAGAGTGTATCGCACGCTCCCTCTGCAGGTGGACTTCGACGGAGTCTGGGTGGGGAACAGTGGTGGTAGACGAGAGAGGACATTGTGGTGTTTAGGATGCTCGGGCTGCACACATGCTACTTAGAAACTGTCCTACGTTTCGCCTAGTGCTTATATTGTTCGTTAAAATTAATAGAAAGTACAAGTTGTTATAGTTAAGTTGTTATATGTAGTGATTAAAATATCCGTGTTACTATTAAACGTAATCTCATTGCACGATCTTATTGCTATTCAAGGTTATTCAAGGCTAGAGTGAATAGGCATTTTTTAGGCAAACGCATCTCATCGTCGGTCACATCGTCGCTTAACATTAGGTGAG
The DNA here is from genome assembly GCF_003589595.1 of Hyposmocoma kahamanoa. NCBI lineage: Eukaryota > Metazoa > Arthropoda > Insecta > Lepidoptera > Cosmopterigidae > Hyposmocoma > Hyposmocoma kahamanoa. The sequence continues at coordinate 1,948,224 of NW_020654972.1, read as the reverse complement.
ATTGTGGCCAAGCGCGTGTCTATTATATTTCGTCGCTTCAGTCTCGATATAATATTTAACCAGGTAGTTTCCTTAACTTGCTAGGCAACACTGCCCGGCTTTTAGAGAAAAAAAATGTTTTGACGTTGACACTTCCTACCAAGCATCAACCGCCATTTTCTATCCTCATTCCTTTTTCGTGCGTGTGGCAACAGGCACACCTCCACAGCTCCGTTAAAATATCAACGCGAACAAACTTAGAAAAAATCGAATATTATAAAAGTAAACTGAAATTCTTGGAAAATACAGATGCCAAACGTCGTCGGCGTTAGATATAGGATCATAATATCATCGGACGAGTCGGACATTGATCAAGGTAAGATTTTTTCTTATGCTCATAAATAATGAAAATAAAAAATGAAAATATTCATTTGTATCATATAGCACTACTTGCTACTTCCGCAATGCTAATAAATAAAAATGGAACTAAATTAATTTGCTACTTCGCGAACCCAGTGAAGGTTAAATCGTGCAAAATAGCCGCGCTTGTGTTGAATATTTTTTCATGCAGTTAATTATCCTACCCTCCCTCCGCATAAATGACACAAGCGCAACTATTGTCACAAACCATCACCAAAAAAATACCCGACACGTGTTTCGTCTCTCCACGAGGCATCCTCAGGGGCTGTTGACTGCTCGACGCTCGGCCGAAGAGTCTAGACGCGAAACACGTGTCGGGTTCGCGGAGTAGCAAATTAATTTACTTCCATTTTTATTAACATGGACTTCCGCAAAGTAACGCCTGAATCTATTAATTATGATAATAAATGTTCGCTTTCATACATCGCAAATGTGAACTGAACCTACATTTAATAAAACATCGGGTTAACTGCGAGTTATCCCCGATAACCAAATCGAACATGTGTGGATGAAAATCCGAACAGATAACTAATATGTGCATTTTACATGATTTATAATAAAACTGCCTCGGGGTTAACCTTGAGTTAACCACGATAATGAAATCGACTGCGAGTCGATTTTAATTTGAACAATATTAGTTCCTACGTGGTAATGAGTAAAGATTTTTTTTAAATAAAATTACGTCGGGGTTAACTGCGAGTGAACCACGATAACGAATTCGACTGCCAGTCGATTTTAATTTGAACAATATTAGTTCCTACGTGCTGATATCAATAGTAAGTAAAACAATTATAAAAATAAAGTTTCGTCGGGGTTAACTGCGAGTTAACCACGATAACGAAATCGACTGCGAGTCGATTTTAATTTGAATAGTATTAGTATTTAAATGCTGATTAGTATATTTTTTAAATAAAATTACGTCGGGGTTGACTGCGAGTTAGCCATGATAACGAAATCGACTGCGCGTCGATTTTGATTCGAACAATATTAGTACCTACGTGCTAATAAGTCAAATATTTTTTTTAAATAAAATTACGTCGAGGTTAACTGCGAGTTAACCACGATAATGAAATCGACTGCAAGTCGATTTTAATAATTATATTATTCTAAGAAAAGTATATTTAAAATAAAATTAAGTTGAGGTTAACCATGACTTAACTGCGATAAGAAATCAACTGCGAATACCATTATATAAACAGGTACCAACACCAGTCTTTAATACGTGCCATTAGTATATCGCGAGATGCACACACACACACTCACACTCACACAGATGACAATAAAACAAATGGCATATCGTTATTAAAAACTTAATTGATTTGGGAGCAGTGACAAAGTGCTGTCCTAGAAAACATCAATACATTTCTAGTACTTTTTTAGCCCCAAAACGCAATGTAGTAGTCGTTTCATATTGAACATAACGTCCTTTAACAAATTTGTAACAAAAACTCATTTCAAAATGGAGGATTATCGAATTGCCTCAAAATTGATACCTCGCAGGGGTTTCATGGCCAAAAGACCTGAAAGAGGTGTATTCACTGACATCTATATGCGAAGCAGATCGGAAGTACCACAGATTTCAGTATTTACCTTGTGGTTCGAATGAAATTGAAACCTATGAATTTACTGCTCTGGCTTGTCCACAGCATCGAAAGTGTTTACCAAAATCATGAAAGAAGTTGTAACACATTTGAAATAAGGATTTAAGTCCGTGGTATATTTAGATGATATTTGTTGTATAGCAGCTGATTATGACGATGCATCAATAATGTTAATGCAACCATTAACTTATTGCAATGTCATTGCAATAAGTTCTAAAGGCTTCATCGTTAATTACGGCAAGTCTGTGTTACAACCATGTCAAGTTTGTAAATTTCTAGGATTCAATTTTGACTCATGAAATTTAAGTATAAGTTTACCTTTAGAAAAACGTCAAATTTACGTCAGTTTACCATTTACCTTAAAAAATAATGAGGTGACCACGATGTACCATACGAGAGTACGCTCAATTTATTGGTGTCCTCATCTCCGCTTGCCCAGTCACTAAATACGGTTGCTTATATACAAAATTACTGGAAATACAGAAATTTCTAAGTCTTCAAAAACATGACGGTAACTATGAAGTAACAATTTATCTTCCAGATATAAGTCTAAGTCGTTTGAGTTGGTGGACAGACAACATTTACTCGACTTCATCGTATATGAGAACCTCAAGTTTTAAATTAGAAATTATACAGATGCACCGCGCACCGGTTGGGATTTCGTATGTGGCGCGAGTAGCATAGGAGGCCAACGGAAGGTTGTTGAGAAGCACCATATCAATTACTAAGATTTGAAGTATTCTTATATTATATTAGTATAATCTGATTGTGTTATATTGTTGTGAGTACGCAATACTACCGCGATCAGTTGCATAAATTGCAAGGGTGGGATCCAATACCCCCACCTTAAAGATTTAAGTAAACAAATTTGGCAATGGCACGAAAAGCGCAACATAATTTTGAATGCATATGTGCACAGTAAATACAATCGCGCCGATTTAGAATCTAGGAAGACTAACCCCGACACCGACCGGGAGTTGTCCTCTCGCGCCTCCCAGACCATTGTCATTCGTTTCGGACAAACCGAGATTGATCTTTTTGCATCCCGCACCAATGCCAAATCCGCTATTTTTGTCTCTCGGTTCCAGGAACCAGATGCATTTGCCGTAGATGCCTTTACACTTCATTGGATTTATCTTTTTTTTCTACGCATTCCCACCCTTCTTTTTATTATTGATATGCATAGTTACGCAAAATTATTGACGACCAAGCAAATGTACTCTTGGTTTTCAATATTGGCCTTCCCAGCCATAGTTCCTCCTGCTGCAAAGCCTGTTGGTTTCCGACGTGATATATTTTAACTCAAGCGAATCATTATTAAATCTTATTTGCCGTTATCAGCGCATCCTTCGCCTCCCGCGGAGAGAGGCGATGACTTTACCCTTAGGTTCTCTTTTTTAAAATACACTTAGACAATATAATGTGTCCCTAAAGCTCTGGTGAGAATTTTGTAATAATAACAGTCTAAATTCCTCTAACATATCAATTACATAAATAATAAAATTCTTAACGCAGGAATTATAAGTTCGTATGGAACCTTGAACAGCCATCGCTCTGCTTTATCTCTTTTATAGCCTGAAACAGGCTCAGACGTCCGCATAAAAAGATTACTTAAGGGCGCATTTAGATTGAAACCCAGTGCACCAAAGTATAGCAATACCTGGAATCCCCAAGTCATTCTCGCATTAGTTTCAACATGGTTTCCCACCACAGAACTTCTTCTTGAAAAACTTACGAAGAAACATGCTATTTTACTTTCATTTTGTACTGCACACCGCATACAAAATTGATTAAAATGAAAAACATACAAATATTAGATTAGATTAGATATTCAGAGTTACGACATTTATTGTAATAGCGGGGCAAATTATGTGTGTTGCCATTTATGTCTTCAAAAATTTACGCATTCAATATATCAAATCAGCTTTAATCAATGATATTTTAATAAATACAATATTAAAATTCAATTCATTTAAAAACTAAATTAATTACATAATTACGTCAATCCGCAACGTAGGCTCATTTAATTGATTGTTAGAGTGAAATAGTATGTATGTTACCGCTCTCGTTAGTTTTTACAAGAATTAATTGTTAGTTTTTAAGTATATTGTTTTGAATTTCTTAACTATTTGCATTTTTTATGATTATTTATTATTTTTTAACTGATTGTTCTCTAGCTAATGCTCAATAAATAAATTTAAAATATGTTTTTTTTTTTCAGTGTCACCTAGTTCGGTCTTTAATAATAATAATAATAATAATAATAATAATCATCATCATCATCATTTATTTCAGGCAATTTGGCCCGTAATTGTTAATTAGAATAAAAAGAAAAGCTTAAAATAAAAATTATTCTTTTTTAACTTTGACTGTCAAAATATTCTTCATTTTAGTTTTTCTCAAATAATCTTTTAGTAAACACTACGGTTTGAATAAGATTCAGAAACATGATAAAGACTAGACTCAGCCAAGTATCGGGTAAGCGCATCTTTAAAATTCATATTCAGAAACAAAGTTTATGTCAAATTTACATCGTCTTAGGTAAGATTACACTCTCTTATTTATGGCAGTTTTGTAGAGAGGAACCTTCCTGTAATCTTTACCGGTTTTACGAAAACCATGTATCCAGTCCTGAATAAAAAACTTAAAGAAATATCTGGAACTAGACATAAAATGCCATTAGAGTAAGTGAAACATAATATTTGAGATTTAAAGCTATTTTTATATTGCAACATTGTCGTAAGCCGCGGGAATATCATTTGTTGTTGAAGTTGCGAAAGTTGAATGATGTTTTAGTCGGTTTTGCAGAAGTGTTACAATGCAGTTCCTGTCCTTTTTAAACATATATATTTGTTAGAGTTGCAACGGTCTTACTACGTCTCTATATTACAGTCGCATCGGTCTTCACCGATCTTCATCGTCTTATTAGTAGTTTGTTATTATAATTACTAAGTGTTGCGAAAATATCATTACCGATATAAGTATAGTTACTAGTTTATATGTAGTTACAATTTAATGTTCGTTAATCAACTTAATGTGTGTCTATCGGTGAGGACCTATACTTGGCTCTCCATTATTATTTCAGTTTTTACTCTGTGAGACAGCCTTTGGTCTATTAATAAGTTAAAATAAAAATAAAATATACATACATAAATTGCCACGACGAGTCCGACGAGGTACTAGGGATGATGTTGACATTGAATCATAACGTTAATTGAATTCTTAAAATCATGAAAAAAATTCTTTGACAATTTCAATGTTACGTACACGTGGGGTACACGTAAGGAGCCTTCCCGCTCGACGTACCATTCCTTTTTTGTACGTCGTTGTCTTTCTGTACCCCGGCCAAATCCTTTCGCCACGACGTCAAGCATTACAGCGTTATGCCATCAATTCATACATTTCACAACAAAAACAGAGAAAAGAACGCGCACGTATGAGGTTAGGTTACTTGACATAGAAAATATGACAAATGTGAATATTAACTACATTTTAGCCTGCTCAATTACGCTAGATCCGCAGCTTTAGCTTTCTAAAGTAGTCGTTTCACTTTTTATGTTTAGCTTAGTTTAAGGTATACGTAGTAAAGTGCATAAGAGATATAAGTTGAAAAGTCCCATGTGCCTGTAATTTCACCAGCACCTTCAGCCTTCAAAACCGGAACGTAGTAATTACACACTTAGTATAACACATTACTACTTGGCGGCGGAAATAAGTAAGGTGGCAGTACTTCCCTGGACGAACTCTATCACAAGGCTCTACTGCTACTAAATAATTTTATCAATAATTTTTCATTTTATAAATTACATTAACAAAAAATTTAATGAAATTATTAATTTTCGACGATTTAAATGCCGAGTATGGAAACCTACCTTTCAAACAGTTTCGAAAGTCTTGTTTTTCCCGGCATTTTCGTGACCGCACCGAGTCCCGGTATATTTTCCCGGGATGCGAAAATGCAACGAGATTGAAAGCTCTAATCTGTGTAGTAATTTTGATTTGATACTTACTATATACTCTAACCAGGACTCTCTGTTGAGTACCCAATTCCTCAATTATATACAGTCGAAGTAATCATGTTTGGGCCCTTAAAATTGCTTTCAACGAGATGTTAGCTTACAAGTGGAGTATTTGTTAACTTTTTGGAGTATACTCTTTGCATCAGAGGTTTTTAAATTTCAATTGATTATTTTGACAACTTTTTACAATTATCAATTAATTATAAATAAATCACAGTGCTTAAATCATCGACTGATTTGTAATATCCATGTGTGCACTCCATGTAATATTTGAAATATTAGTAATGTATGAAAAAAATCGTGATATATATATAAGAGATATCAAAAACCTTTAATAAATAATACGACATCAATGACTCTTTTAAAATAAAACTAGAAGAATCCAATATTTTATTGTTAAACGCTTATATTGTCCTCAATCTGCTTGTATTTCTACTTCTGGTCTTTCCACAAATAAAGGAGCTTTGAATTATACAAGCGTTAACTCTTGTTAAAAAACCAAGGTATATATAATATATAGTAATAAGGTGTAGGGAAATATATAATAATAAGGCTTTTATTTGTGTTTTCGACACATAAGCGAGTAATTTAGAACAATTTCTATATATTTAGTGTGATACGGTATTATATTCTTGACGCGCGTACTCTTTAAAACAATCTCGTACCTTTGTGGTACACGTACTTCTCATCGGTAATCACTAGACTAGGCCAATCCGATTACGTCCTGCTACTAATTGGGAAACGGAGAAACGGAGTAAAAAGCGGGACGTTGGCTTCTAAGTCGGGACTTCAAATAACATTGCAGTTTACATTCACTATAATTATGTTTAGTAATATATAATTTAGTGAATATTTAGTAACTAAAGCACTTGTGAAATTATGAAAATCGGAAGGAACGACGGTACCACAAACACCTAGATTCTGCCGGGGATCGAACCCGGGTACTCAGATAGCGACGTCATGAAAACCGGTGTGGAAGCCACTCGACCACGGAGGTCTTTAATTATACAATTCTGTTGTTAATAATACCATTACGTTCAATAAATAATGTCCAGTATTTGTTTAGAAACAGTGAAATCGATTATTAATAATAATATGTGCCAAACAACCACACCAATTTGCTTGCTCTGAAACTAGGAAATTCCCTGAATAACGAGTACCAGAGCAACGGAATTCACTAAGGGGCACTTCCTAGAACCAATTTAGAAAATTTCATTTCGCAAATTGGTCCTACCAGGAATCGAACCTTTGACATCCGCACCCAGCGCCCACAATGCAAACTGTTAGGCCACCAAGGTCGTCGAAATTACATTAATTATTATTGAGGAGTGTTCATGTGAACAGACCAGTGGCGAAAAGTCCAGACTTACTTGGAGAAACTGGGTAATCAAGGCGAAATGTGCTAATGATTAATACATTACCTAACTTAACTGCAACGCAGGGGTCCCAGGTTCGATTCCCAGGCTGGGAGAAATATGTATTTGTATGGCCTACATTTATTTCTCTCGTGAGTTTGGGTGTAATTTGTGTTTGTCCATGGCATCCGCGACACAGGGTTTAAACTAGTGCGGGGCTATGTTGAGTGTGTGCGTTATTATTATTATTATTATTTTAAACTCTCGCCTCTCCCAAGGCCTAAAAGATTAATTTTGAATTTTTAAATGGGAGAGGCGGTATTTCCCGGCAATGGCACAGTCGACCGGGGTCAGGGACTCAGGTCCAAGAACCGGCGAACAATACGTGCCGTATCGAGCATGACCGCCTTCTACATTTGTGCTGGAAGCGACACGCCACTGAAATCCAACCGCCTCAAGCTGTTACAAAGGCTGACTGGAATTAACCCATTTGCGCGGACAAAACAATTGGGATTATTTCAGTGGAGGCCACATCCCACATGTCGGTGATCTCGTGCGCCAGGTCGAGATACTTCCGGCGTTTCTCGGTTTCAGCTTTCACGAGACCCTCGTCATGCGGGATGGTGACGTCCACAAGAAATACCCTCGACTGCGATCGATCCAATAGTCCTGTCCGTGATAATAGATCGATCCCAATAGATTTTGGTGCGGTCATCTTCGAGTATTGGCTCCGGTGAATACTTGTAATATGGCAACCTCTGTTGCACTAGTCCGTATTTGAGAGCGAGCTCTTGGTGTAATATTTTGGCATTAATTAATATTTTGTATATCTCGCGGTTGTGCATGGTTTTGACAATTAATAGGCCTCTACCTCCACACTTCCGCGGGACATACAATCTCATAACTGACGATCTCGGATGATGCATTCGGTGAGATGTCATCGTCGTGTTATTATTATTATTATTATTAACACATTTAAGCATACACAACACGTAACCGTGGTAGCCTAATAGTTTCACCTATTGCTTCTCAAGTACAAGGCCGTGAGTTCGAATACGGGCTTTCACCTCTTGAGTTTTTCGGAATTTATGAGCGAAATTTACTTTAATTTAATTATCTGCCTCCATGACTGGGATAAATATTTGTATGGCCTTCATGTATTTTTCTCATGATTTTGGGTGTAACTTGTGGTTGTCAATGTGTGTGACACGTGTGTGTCCATGGCACCCGCGATATAAGTATCCTTAGTGCGAGCCTATGAGTGTTGCAAAAAAAAAGTAAAAATGAAATTTGCCATGAGCTTTTGGATGAAGGAACATAATTGAGTAAACCTGCATACATCTTCAAAGCAATTCAATGATGTGTGTAAAGTATCCAATCCACATTGAGTTCTGGGATGGGAACTCATAGGAACACAGCCCTAGCACCCTAATTGTTAAAGGAGTCCTGCGCTTAGCAGCGGGACTATATATATATATATATATATATAGATTAACTACATATTATTAGACATTTTAAACCGTATTAAGACAAATAATTTATCTAAATTCTCGTTGTAGAGCAAAACCAAGGCGAACCATTGCCCATTACCCACTACTCCTTGCAGGAGTCCAGCCTTTAGTCATCGAAATGTTTATGGGTTATATGTGTTTGTTTTGTATTACGTTCCACACAATCCATACCTGGAATGTTAAAATAAATGATATTTCGAATTTAAAATGCATTAACAATTACCATTTACGACGTGCCAAATTAGCTTGGAGCAATGGTTAGGTGTAAAACAGGGATGTTCCGGTTTATCGTAACCGCAACCGAGACTATCGGATGTTATTTTACTTAAAATGAAATATATAAGAAATAACAAAATATAATAATATAAAAACAATAGTGTGAAGGTACAGTTTCTGGATATTTTAAAACGCACGTGACATTAGTTGTTGTTCAATATTTATTTCAAATAATATCTATTTATATCTAAATCTATTTTAATTATGTCTATAGACAATTTACTGTCGGACAAAGCAAGTATTTTAATTATTAAAGATAAAAAGACAAAACACCTCTTACTTAATTAAAATTTAATAGACAGATCAAGTATGTTTATCACTTGATTTTAGAAAAAAAAATGTAGGGATTCAAAATAAATATCATCAGCGCCAGATGAATTCTGAAGGCTGCAACCAGAATCCAATTAAAAAATTACAGTTTAAGGGTATGTGTTTAAGGAAATCTATTAATGAAACTTTTAAACATCTAAACAAGTTTCAACATCCATAACCGAAACCTATAATACATTTTAAATATTTTAAGTAAGTACCTGTATCCCTAAAGTATCTCATCCTTAACAATACTAGTTTTAAATTGACATTCGACGATTATTTATAGTCGTAAAATGTGAAATCGGTACGTGTCGTGTGTACATTGGTTTAATGGACACTATGTTTTGTAAAAATACGCAATAACATAGGTGCCTCGACACCGAGATAAACCTGAAATTATTCCAAGTAAAAACATGTTCGTGTATTTTCAGTAATGTTTTCTCTTTTTAGAAAGACTTTTACACATTAAAGCAACATTATCTGTGAGAGAAATGTGTAAAAATCACGTTGAGTTTCGTGTAATGTCTTTTATGGATTATGACGAGTTCTGTGGCCTAATGTTTTGACGTGGGATGAAATTGTTCGGTTCCCGGAAAATCTTATATTTTAAAATGGTTCTGGCGTGGGGTTTTGGCTAATGATGCAACGGAAGTATCATAACGGAAACAGAAACGGAAATAGATGTCAAAAGTAAATCTTAGAGGAAACGGTAGCGGATACAAGTGTAAATACTATAAAGTACTCAACAGAATAGTAATTACCAACAGGGCTTATTATGAAAATGCCAGTCCTATATCCAGTCCAGTCCTATATATAGGACTGGCATTTTCACGTTTTTCGAGAGATCTTGTATGTACAACGGTCGCCTTGTCACTGTAGCGATGTGTCAAGGCGTGTCACCTCGATATGGTCAAAATGACCATATCAAGGCGACACGAACCACGTCCTCATACCAAATCTCCCCTTTTTTCCCTATAACTATGATTATTTCACAACACAAAACTACTAAAAAACGCGCACTCCACCGCCAGATAATCCGCATTAGCGCCTGATCCGTCGCAAACGTTGTAAGCTTCCGATTAAAGTTCCGTTCTAAATGTTGTGCAAACAGAAACGGAAATAGAAGTGAAGGAGAGGTCTGTTGCATCACTAGTTTTGGGTAATGCGCTGGAGTGAATACCGGTTGTATTGCTTTTTGACGACCTCTGTGATCCACTGATTGTTGTTACTTACTACCGTTCTTCAATCTCCACAGATTATCCTAAACTCCACTGTACATTGTTGCCATGTCGAACTAAACATAATACAAAAAAAACTATGGGTGTAATAGATTTTTCAATACTGTTTGTCTCAGAAGTCTCGATCTTCCCGAGAGGAAAAACTTCAGTCTCGAGTCTCGGAAATGTCAAAAAATTCTTAACTCTCGAAATTTTCGAGGCCGAGATTCCCGATGTGAAAGTCCTAGTTTACCTAGTTTGTTGGTTCGTTTATGCAATACCGAGATTTTCCTTTACTTTTTTATGATACCAAGTGACAAGATGAACAAGTCTTACGCCTGGTGGTAAGCGACATGGTTGTCCATAGTTGAAGTTCCGCTTAAGTCACCCTGAGATGTAAGTTGACTAGTCCCATGTGCCTATAATTTCATCAGCATCCTTATCCTCCAAAACTGGAATGTAATAATGCTCACATTACTACTTGGCGCCAGAACTAGGTAAAACGGCAGAACTTCCACGAATGCTTTTACAAGGAGCTTTACTGCTACTACTTATTTTGCAGAACCTCGAACTCAGATGCTGTTTATTTTAAAACTTAAGTTACATTCAATTAAAATAAACAATTAGAAAAGGCATTACTCGCCCGCGTCGCGCTGTGCTCAAACAAGATTTCACTGAATTTGCAGCAGAAACTTTTCAGCATTAAAAGTTAAGAGACAAATAATATTTCTCGTAGTTACTGAGACTTGAAGAGTTTTATTATTTGGTGCTGCAGCGTCTACAAATTAAAACACAAAGGAGACCGTTCCGTCAACAGGCCCGCACAAAGGTTATACGGTAACCACAGATTGTGAATTTTGTTATTGCTGGATTAGAGCTCTTTAATTGTTTTCCCTATTAATTATTTTGTGTATGCATTAATAATAAATATCTATTATTACGGTTAAGCCTGTCTATCTTATATTGAAACGAAGGAGGCGCCAGCTCAATCATACATTTACTACAATATAACAGAATTACTGTCGCAAAAGAAAGAAATAAATAACTTACTTCAGACCATCCTCTTCTAATCATACACTATATTATCGTGGCCTAGAGTTTAGCTACGCTGATCATGCCACAAGTAGCTGCCATACGGACCCGTGCATGGTGTATGTTTGCCATCGTGTTGAAATGATTTGCCGATCGACGTAAAGTGCCGTAGATTGTTGCCCAAGGGTACGTCAGACGTACTATGAATACGGTTCGTACGTCATAGGCTCCTTTCGTGCACCCCAATTCAGACCTACAACTTCCAAACAATTTTGAGTGGATTTAAATGGTTTATGGGCGTAAAAGCTCTTTAAAAGTAGATAGACTTTATAAATCGTATTATTGTATTTTTATCGAAATTACGCTCACCTTTCTCTTTCTGTATTTTTAAATTTAAGGATTCTATTCCTAGTGTGTTAGTGATTATTTCTTGTATGTTCTTAAGAAAGGACAGCGTCTGTCCAATGTTATAAGTTTGTCCAACATTAATCTCTGAAGCGACACAGAAGCTTAATATTAATTATCACCGCAATCACGAAATCTTCACAGACTCTTCCAGTTATTATACGTCTGCAATCTCTTTCTTACTTAATTTGACCCTATTATTTTTGCTTCCAGTTTATTCTCGCTGATTCTCATTTTAAATGAGTCAAACGAAAGTGCTTCTTTTACTCTTGGTTCAATGTCGGTACGATGTTATCGCGGCTATAATCTTTTGACTGTGTCCGGCAACATTCCGACCTTTCTCTTCAAGGTTGGGTGAAAATGATCTAGTTTAAAGTTGCGCTTTAATAATTTAATGGAGTCTTGAAGAAAATTTATGTTGATTATATTGTAACCGTAACGCAGTATTATCATAGTAAAATAAGACAAGTACGGTAACTCCAAACAAACATAATAGCACGGCTTATACGGACGCACACATTCGCATAATAATTAGTGAAACGACCAGTGTTATGCAACGCGAATGCATCGCAAGATTATGCGAATGTGTAATGTACACGACGCGCGCAGGCGCGCACTTATACGAGTCGCGTTGCTACGTTTCTATGGAGTTACCATACTTGTCTTAATATATTATGGTATTACGACGCATATTTAATCAAAATCACTGATGAACACATAAACAGTATTACTGGTTTGTTTTATAGTTTTTGCAAATTGCAATCCTTAGGTTTTGCCGGTCGCTACACATTGGAAATGACAAACAGTCAGCAAAGTCCGAAACCTTTACTTTGAAAAAACAAATACATGCTCTTTAGATTCGGGAAACAAATTGTTTAATATCCAAATTCCGATTATTTGTATTTGGACTATTTGATGGGTGTTTTATGGTGTTTTTGAGTGAGATTGAAATTCGAACAGACGAATGTAGTCTATGTCTGTCCCATCAAAAAGCTGGCGTGAAGATATGAACATATGTCTTAATGTATGTGTAGGATTCCTGATTACGAATAATATCACTTCATTGTGTGTGAAGGAAATAAATTTATTATTATTATTATTATTATATCTATGATAAAAGAAACATTATATAAACATTTATTTAAAGCAAATCAACCTCATTCTATTTATATTTACTATACGATGTTTAAACTGCCTCCGTGGCCGAACGGTTACCATACCGGACTGCCACGCAGAGATCCCCGGGTTCGATTCCCGGGTCGGGAGAAATATTTGTATGACCTACATTTATTTCTCTCGTGAGTTTGAGTGTAATTTGTGGTTGTCTATGTGTGTGTTCATGGCACCCGCGACACAGGGTTCCCCTAGTGCGGGGCTATGTTGAGTGTGTGCGTTATTATAAAAAAAAAACTTGACACTACAACCACAAGCAGCTATATTCTACCATGATAAAACCATCTACATAAGAATCTGCATCTACATAACACAAGAAAATTATCTTTCTTTCGTACTGTAGCTCTTTGGTGAGAAAGGTGAATTAATAGAATGCGTACTCTGCTCGCCAAAGGTTGCCAATACGGTAGCAAAGGAAAAGCACATAATTCCACAAATAAATTTATTGTTTGACCTGCTCCCAACCTTTATTTTTAATTAAGCAGAAAGCACATACACCTTTAAGAGTACCGCAGTGATAAAAGGCTCACCTGTTTAACGAGATAAGGCAAATTTCATTAGCATTGTTACCAAAATCTAACAAAAGTTATTCATGTAAAACAGACTGTAATATTCTGAAAAAAATAACCGAAAGGTGGAATGCAGGAGGGAATGCAATAGTGTTAATTATTTTCAGTGAGCGCGGAACACTGACGTCGGAATATGCAAATACGATATGAATGAGTCAGACGGAATTTATTAGCCGAATGAAATGTTTCATTACGATTTCATACAGGAATGTTTTTTAGCATTACATTTTTTAACCGATGAGTTTTTAAAATTCGTATTTGAACTTTGCGATAAAAATTACAAGTTCTAAAAGTTTTTTTAGAAATAACGTACTTCGTTATAGCACAGGTTTTTTCAATCCAATTTTAGGAGTTATTCGAATTATATAGAAGTAAAATTGAATTGTTAACTTAGTACATTCACAGCAGTTGCCTTTATAACTTTCTCGTATATTTGTTTACTATTGTAATTAAAAGTTTACCAGGTTATTTGAAAGCTCATATTTGAATTTGCATTTCGAAGTAACATTCGACGGTTACACGTAACGGCTAATATTGAAGAACTGCAGTCTCTTAAAGAGAATCATTAAAACGTGTGTTGCGTAATCGCGTTTGCGTCGCGATTGTGTAGCTGTTTAAGTAACGCGTGCGTTCGATCTTTGTATCAATAATTCATCATTTCAAAGTTTAGCTTAACAGTCTAAGCATAAGGATAATATTTGTAATGACGTTAATAAAGAATTACATTCGCCTGTTTCCGTATAACTCAAAAGTGTCTGAAGCTTAGACTTAAAATAAAATCATGGGACTATATTACTTTATCTGCCTCCGTGGCCGAACTGTTACATGCTGGATTGCAACGCAGAGGTCCCGGGTTCGATTCCCGGGCTGGGGAAAATATTTGTATGGCCTACATTTATTTCTCTCGTGTGTTTGGGTGTAATCTGTGGTTGTCTCTATGAGTGTGCCCATGGCACCTGCGATACAGGGTTTCCCTAGAGCAGGGCTATGAGTGTGTTAAAAAATTACTTACTGTATCAAAAATCATCGTTTTCAAAACGTAGCACTGCACTAAACAAAACACCCAGATCCTACTAAAGTCGATCCTGAAGTATACAATATAGACCGCTTTGTGGGACAATGTACATGTTATGTAATTTCTACCTTTTTATATGTTAAATAAAAAAGGGACATCAAATGTTAGACACTATACTTGTAAAAAAATGCTGACGTATCGTCAAGTTCAAAATCGGTAGTCTAAATATTTTCATTAATGATAAGAAGTATTTCTGAACAGATATAAAAAAAATGATGAATTTAAAGAGGTTTACTTTGCTGGTATTTCTCTTTACTGTTTTTGCTTTACTTTTCTGTGCTTTAGATGATTAGTGACTTTTATCCCGACTACGGCGAAACATAATGTTTGCAGAATATTTATCTGTTCTGTCTGTTTCTTCATAGAGCCTAAACAACTTAATATATCTACTATTTGACATTTTTTAAATACAGCAACCGCTTCAATTCTATAATGGATGCATGCCACGTGTGATGTCTCGCGCTATGCAATGTGAGTGCACCGCTATATTATGCGAATGTGTGCGTCCATACAAGGCGGGAGCTACGGTTCTTCGTTTGTTTGCAGTTACCCTCACGCTAAGGAACACGCCTGATGCGCTGCAAAAGCGTGGTAATCCCAACAACATCCTAAAACTATCATTATACTGACTACATAGTGTTGATCAGTTTTTAGAGTAACTCGTCTTCAAGAAACATAAAGGAAACGAGAAAGAATATAGAGAAATGATCTGTACACTATACATATTAAATATACATACATTATACCTGGAATTAACTCATTCTAAGCATACACGTATATTCTATCACACCTGTCTTCCACTGAGATAGACACCGTTATACTTCCACTTGTTAAGTTCCTGGCATTCCTCTTTCGCTTCCTCCACTCGCATCAGAGAGTCGTAATATCATTTAGTATACATTCTGTTTAAGATAAACACAGACTATACATTTGTAAAAATAAACAATACATGTGCAATCTTAAGACATAAAATAAAACACCCAGGAGTTCGGCAGCGAAATCAATTTTCTAGCTGGCACACGTCTATTTACGGTAACAAGTTCCTGTTTTACGATCCACATACAAAATAAAACACGTTATTTTCCTGAAATCTATTCCCGAATGTCGGTAAATAACATAAACATACAGTAAAGCATATTATCTATTTTTGTTGAACACTTTTAGAATTTTTTTAAAAAGGTTGAGGATATACATAGAACCTAACAGGTTTTTACCCCAAGTATCGTCGTTTCTTTGTTTAATGTCATATTCATAGCACGGAAACGATAAGATTGTCCTTAACTATGGGTAATTATTGATACACAACAAACATTTTTTTTAATAAATTAACTAAATGACTTGTGTTATGGAAATTGCAAACAATAAAAGTACCACAAACACCCAGACCCGAGACAAAAAATAAAAATTTTTCTATGTTGACCCGACTAAAGGACCGAGTCCGGGACTTCAGAGATGGTGACACCATGAAAACTGCATTAAACGCCCTTTGTTTTTTACGTACCCACTATACATAAATAAAACTTTCATAAATAGTCTTTTTGTTAATTTTATTTTTTATTTTTTTTCATTTTGCAATTTGAAAGAATAAGGAACTTAATTAAAATGTCATTTTTCGACTACCTAAATGAACACTACAACTATGGAAACCTACTTTAAGTCTCGTTTGCCCCCGAAATTTTCGAGACCGTATCGAGATTCGATTTTTGCCCGAGACGCCGAAACGCAGCGAGACTGAAAGCCCTATAGTAAAAGATAAGCCTAAATCGCCTTACATAAGATCTGTGCCCAGCTGCCAGACGTTGATGTTGATATTTAAACCTATGTATGTAGTATGTTCAAAATTCTATTTCGTAATATTTACATTATTTTACAGTGACGTTGTTTCAAAAGCGAGTTTGGTAATTATTACACAGGATTATTTGTAAAATACTTGACAACCTCGCAAGACTATAATAACATCATAAACACCATTTTTGTTCCATGACTTTAATAATTCGCCAGATTCAACTTTCGTATAAAATTAAAACTATGTTATAATGAGATCGCTCTGAGCGGTGATAACTCTGTGCAAAACGCAGGAGCGGAGGTGGGGAGGACGATTGCATGTTTGAACTAGTACCTTACTACCAAATACAGGGCTTAAAGGCGTCAAATAGTACAACAAAAACTTAAAAGCGTATTTTTGGTGTATTTATTATGTTTTATAAAAAGACATGTAACGAAAGTTTTTGTTCATGATATTTGTAATATAGTCCTGTGAGGTTGTCAGTATTTTACAAGTAACCCTGTATATTGGATAAACCTCATTCGATGAATTCATGCACTAAATGCTAGAGCTTTGATATAGACAGGATTTTAATATGCTTTCATAAACACATGTTACATTATTTGAATGCAAGTAGGCTTCGTTTCTGTACGTCACGTTTTGAAACACTACTGGGAGATGTTTTTGGGATATAGCCAAGGTAGTTTTAAAATTTAAATGTCAACACATTATTACCCTCTGGCGGCTAAATTTTAATTAGTAAGTGATTACTCTTTTATTTTTTTTTATAAATCATCAAATTAGTAGCAGTAGAGCTCCTCATGAAAAAGGTTATCTAGGGAAGTACTGCTACCCTACCTATTTCGGTAAAATTAGGTTTAAGTCCATTAGTTTTCGAAAATGTGAAAACGGTTGGGATACAGAACATCTCCAAGTAAATTGCGCTTGGATCTTCTTGTACTGTATAATTGTGACTGTTTTTTTGTGGTGTCTTAATATATGATACAAATTAAGAGTAATAACCCCAAACAAAACATAATAAATTTATCAACCAAATACGACATCGTGCAATGAGGCAACGGATAAATATCGTAAATAATAATACACAGAAAATACATCTCCAACATCGACTATTATTATAAATGGGATAAGAGGAAACAAAGCTTTTCTATTACGTAAGGGGTAATCACTAAAACGTTCCTATAGAAATAGAGGTGGGAACTGAAGAGCAGAGGAAATTAGATCTTTTTGTTTTGGAGAACTTTTTGTAATACCTAGAGCGATGTTTTTTTATCACAACAGTAATAATGTTTATTTCTTTTTCTCTCACTACAAATAGGTACTTACAAACTAAAAGAATAGAGTTTTGGTATTCAAATTTGTGAGAGACAGAACACTATATATGCCGTCTTCTGGTAAAAACAAGGTTTTGTTCTTGTATTCGTATCGTTTTCGTAAGGTTTCGTACTAGCCTTGAGAAAATTTCCACAGTGCTATTTGTTTATTTACAAAATCTCCTTCGATAAATGAATTTTATTGGTTAATTGAACATAAAAATTGTGTCTATTAAGTTCTCAAGAAGACTTACTGCGTACGTTCACAATTTGCTTTGTACACTTGTATTTTAAAAGTACCCATTGCGCTTTCTATATTTCGTTCATTTAGTTCAGTTGAAATATTGTAACAAGTATGAACCAACTCACTGGACCTCTTAAAATATTGAGTACAACTCTATAGAAGCAGGCCGCCATAACTCCATTCAATAATCCTTTAGATGAACAGTTGTATAGTCTGGCGTATTCTGGCATATTCCTGGACCTCTTTCCCAAATAATTTGTCTCCCGCAGCGTGTTTCGCTTTATCGTCAATGTTTCTATCTTCATTCTATGGCGATAAAATGTTTATCATGAATATGAAGCTGTGATCAATTTGGATAACTTTGTATATCTACAAAGTTATCCAAATTGATCACAGCTTCGTCTAGTGCTATGTATTCGTTTCTACATCCATGTATATATTAATGTACATTTTTTATTATACTATGTGACGGGAAAAACACGCCGTGCGCTTGGTGTAAGGCGACACGCATATCCGTAGCAGTTGCACTGCCACACAGAGCTTTAAATCGCAAAGATCTGAAGGACATTGCCATTGCACCCGTCACCCTAATACATTGACAAGTCAAATATGTCTATTTCACCAGAAACCCGAACACAGTAAATTGCTCACATTACTACTTGCCGGAAGAAATAGGTAAGTTATCATGACCTATCCAATGCCTATTTATAAAAATTGTCATTATCAATCTCGGAAGCATCAGATCTGTCAAGATTTTTAATATCGGTAATATTGAAGTGTCAGATAACCACAACCATACCTGGTCTCAATCTCAACTGAATTCACTCTTCACCCAGAACACACAGACCAGAGCTAATTTGGAAAAGCTCGTTTACAAATTCGTCCTACAGGAAATGGAATCCGGAACCTCCGCGTCTAGCACTCATACTACCAGCCATTCCGCCAACGAGGTTATCTGCACTAACTCTGGCAAGCATTCTCTAAAATTTCCCATTTCGTAAATTGTTTATAGATTCGCCTTGACCTACATTAATCGGACCGCATAACACGTAAGAAAAATTGGACCAGACGTTGACTGAAGCATGTTCTTGACTTTATTAATAAATATATTTGTATCTATGGTAACTAGTTGTCGAAATTGAAGTGGCAGTGGGTTCGTCATGCGATGAAAAGCCAAGACGGATATGTAGCTGAACGATGTCAAATGCCAAAGACTTGGAAGCCGTAAATTAGATATACCAGCGAGCGCGTTGGTCGACGATACACTGGAGATATTTAGGAAGCAATGGATGTGGGAAATCACCGACAAGAAAAAGAACCAACTACGGAAAACCTACCTTTAAGTTGGTTGGTTAGTTGGTTGAAAGTGACTTTTTTATGCTCAAATTAATGCTTAAAAATTAAATGCTGCAGAAATAGGTAAAGTGGCAGTACTTTATGGTATGTTACGTTGGTAGTATTTACTATGACGGTTAGGACCGTATGACGTATATGTATGTTGATAAACTGCCTCTATGGCCCAACGGTTACCATGCCGGACTGCCACGCAGAGGTCCCAAGTTCGATTCCCGGGCCGGGAGAAATATTTGTATGACCTATATAGAAATATTTGTTTCTCTCGTGAGTTTGGGTGCAATTTGTGGTTGTCTATATGTGTGTCCATGGCACCCGCGACACAGGGTTTCCCTAGTGCGGGGCTATGTTGAGTGTGTGTGTTATTATTGTTATTATTATTATTGTTGTACCCTAAAATAAAATTTAATAGGCATTTTGTGACAAAATATTTTACGTCTTGCTGTGACCATTTATCCATGCTATTTTTAAATCTCTCAGTAGCAGACAACTTTATACATTCCCTTGGGAAAAACGTTTTCCATAAACATTTTGATGTTCCCGTTTGATGTCAACGAGAATGTCAGCGGTACAGATAAGATGGTGTTCATTATTGCCATTGTCTTCTCACGGTTATCTTGGATCTGAGTACTGCAATAGTGAAATGTTTATTTGCTCGTGATCGCTGATCATATCTTGTTTTTAGTTGAATATACAAGCGTTGCAGCTTTTACCGAGAGACGTGGAGTTTTGATAGTTTGTTGCGTTGTTACTGATTATCTAGATATATATAGAACGATTTTGAAATACTTTGCGAACGCTTGATGCTACTCATAAAAAAACAATATTAATAAAAAATAAACCTTTACGATTTGAAAACACGAAATGAAAAACTGCGGTCCAATACATCAGTCATACGTTGCACCTTTAGAATGAAGTGACCCAACACATAACTCCAACTTTTTGAGGATACTCAAAATAGATTTTAATATTTAACAATTTAAACATACAATCACTTGCTTAGTACTGAACTTTTTTTCTTGTTATTTGGCCTAACAAGAATTAAGTCTCTTTCATTTTTACCAGCTAAGGAAGATGTTACGATGACTTTATCAAGATGAAGCCGTTTTAATTATAAAAGAAAGTCCTTGGTAAAAAAATAATGATGATTTTCGGAAGCAGTTTTCGTTCATTTGCTAATCCGTCACTTTTTCGCCGACTGTGGTATCGTGTTAACTTTGCAGATGCAGATTCAACACTAAGGCCGCCGAGACCACGACTGCTTAAAGTTGATAACGAGTTCACGCCTGAAGTGCATGTCGATTCAAAGTCGATTTCGACTGCACGCAGTAAACACGTTCGTGGCCGACTAAAATTTTCAAAAATGTTCAAAATATGACATTGGCTTATATGACTGTTTTTGGTCTCATGTGTAGATGTATATTTATAATTTTTTTTCTCGATATTAACGTAATAATCATTACGCGCCTGTCGCAATGTCGGGCAGAGTATGCACACGTAATGTTCGATCGATGTTTATCTAAAACTGACGTACGTCTTTCATTTGAGACATTTCACATTAACCATTTTTTGCTTAATTTGTAACTTTTAAATGCAATTTGAAATTAAAGTATTTTTTTATTCGAAATATAATTATATACTTTTTCATCTTAGTCTAGAAAAGTATGTACGCCATCAAAAACCCTAAAAACCAAGTGGCAACAGCAGTTCATCAGGGCCACGCCGGACATGTTATATGGTTAAACGTAGCGTTTGCCACCTGTGGCGTGAACGAGCATCGCAAAGTTAGGTGCGCCGTGCCGGTCATTTGAACCCCCCACGGCCCCAATAGGTAGATGAGATGCCGGTCATTTTGACCCACCACGGCGATGAAAGTGTTAGTGTACATATTTCTGCCGTCAAGCAGTAATGTTAGCGTAATGGTGCTGGTGAAATTACAGGCACATGGGACTTGTCTCAGGGTGACGGGTGCAGTGGCTGTGCCCATACAGGCAGACAGGCGTGTAGCTTACCACCAGGCGCACTACTAGTTCGTCCCGTCACTTGATTTTCATCAACTTCAGGCAGTCGTGGTCTCGACTGCATGAAGTTGATTACGACTTCTCACATTAACTGCATATTTATGCAGTCAATCTGTTAGCAACTTAAATGCGGCGTTTACATACCATACAAAGCGGTAAAGCGGTGGTAGCCCAATAGGACAACGGTTGCTTATTCATTAAGAGGTCGAACGGTTTGAATCTCTGTGGCATTGCGTATCTTGAATTAATAATTTCTAAATGGGGTACACTTATGAATATTTTAAAGCATTACCTCTCGCTAACGGTGAGGGAATGTATCGTCTTTAAAACTTGCATGTTGCAGGCTAACAACCATCTGAAATCGTGTTTTTTTTTTATCTTTTTATTTTAATTTTTTTAGTGCTAAGTTCTCAACCCACATTGAGCCTTAGACTCTCATAACCCACATTCTCCCCATCCGTCCTCTGACCTATATTTAGTATTCATGATGCTGATGATGATATGATGTAAAGTTATAGTGAAAGCTATAGCTCAGAAGTCTCTCTCTCTCTCTCTCTCAAATTTTTTATGTCGTAGGCCAAGTGCCATTTTTTCTGTTTTACGTGGACCCTCTGGCTTTCTATGGATTTTTTACAATTTCATCAGCACTTAGAGGTGACTTACGCCAATGATGAATATACAAAGTGGATAATGGTGGACTATCCGATACAGCTTTATCATAAATAATTATAACTTTTAAAAAAAAATCCAACCCCAAAAGTTCCTGGAATTACGTCTATTTGCCAAGTTTCATTGAAATCGGTTACCACAAAGTGCGCGGAACGGGTTTGATGCCCTAATTTGCGCCACCATTAGAGGTGAAATATTTTCTTTAAATTTAAATGGGACCACTACTGAGGTACCCTTTTACCAACTAAAAAAGAATCATCAAAATCGGTTCACAAATACCTTCTTCTTTTTGAAGTGGGTTAAAAAACAAGTCTATTCATAAAGGAAAAAGATTCACCCTTCAAAAGTAAAGGCAAAAACATCATAAGATATTATTGGAATCTGTATAAATTACACAGTGTCGGCGTCGATCAATCAACGCTTGTCGGAAGTGTACAATCCGAATTATGAGAAATCCAATGATCTCCGATTATTGCTAATTTCCCCTCGAAAAACGATTGTTAGGGTCTAGACACACTAGTGGAATTATCCATTAGTATCTATCTATCTATAATATCCATTATCCATATAATTAGCCATTATAAAACTATACAGTAAGCATAGATGACTTGTCAAATTCTGTTTTTGTATAACGAAGTTCACTGTTTCTCTGTCTAACACAATTAGATAGTATTCTGAGTAAACACAGTTCATATGATGTCGGTTAGTGATGGAGGGAAGTAAACAATTATATTGCAGGCTCAGATTAGATTTCGTCTTTTGAGAGTTTTTTGTTTAATTTGTAAAACAGTATTTTTCTTTACCTTTACATTACAAAAATAAAGAGATAAAACGTTAAGATCGAAAATTTAAAAAGCGTGTGAGACTGGGTCAAGGATCATTACATCCTATAACACAGAGTTCAGTATGTCGATAAATGTATTTATAGGTAGGACGTGTTCGCACGATAATCGGGTTAGCTGACATATTGTTCAAGTAGTAGACAGATTTGTTCAGCGATTTGAATACATTTTGCTGTGTCATTGTTGTTTGTTTGAATATTTATGATATAGCGGTTGGAAACGCTTGTAAATTCAGGAATAGTATGTAATATGCAATATTTATTTTTATTTTTATCGAATATGATAAATGATAAATGTATAAATAATAGGGTAATAAAAACAACAGTCTCCTATGAAATTTATATATTTTTTGTAAAAATACTCCGCTAGTTCATTATTATTGTTGATATAAAGATCGCAAAAATACACAAATATTCCATCGATTCTATCGGACTTTAGCCAGTTTCTGTTGCAGTGGCGCCGCTCTTGAGCCGGGTAGTCACTAGCGAGCTGTAACCCTAAGGCTCAATTTATATTGCAGCGGAACGGAATGGACGCGAATTTTTGTAACTATATTGCACATAGCATAATGAACTTTATGGTCAATTGTGTAACGTACAAACTAGTAACGAGCTAAAGTCTCCCACGGAATGCACGAGTAGGTATGCTATGTACAATATCATTACAAAAATTCGCTTCCATTCCGTTCCGCCGCAACATGGATTGAGCCTAACTGTTGCATGTTGTGTTACCAAAAATCATAGTCTATACGTAGTTCGCGAGCTTGCCGCGAGCGGGACGCGTAAGGTTCTCAGTGAGCCGATTATAACCAGGCACTCATTCTAGCGAGTGAAGACTGTTTCACGCGTACACACGAGAACCTCTTTACTGTATCACGTTACAGTTACAATCTCGCTGATGAGTACCCGGCTTTACCAATTACCTTTTTTGCCGCAGCGGTACTTGTGAAAAACCTGTTAAAGTTCTTCACTCAACCAGATAAGTAAAGGTACTCCTTTACGTACTTGGTATGAAATGTAATCAATTTGATGGGATAGGTGCTGACTTACAGCTACAACATGTGTGTTTGGTACTTGAAGTGTTGTTATACCTGATCATGAGTAACTGCACCCCCTAACCCAACAGTAGATCAAAATAAGTGACGTAATGGGCCATTGCGGCCTTATTTGGTCACACATTGTGAATTTGTGACGTCATTACTGGCTCGCAGATCATCAATCAAGTTAGGTAGTTGATTCTATGTAGGTCATTTGATAGTGTGTAGATAAATGTAGAAGATATTTATCTAAGAATTAGAATGAAGACAAATCTTGTTTTTAGATTTCAGGAAATTTACTAGAAATATTTATAGATGCTTCATTGATGTCACCAAGCGAAACAAGGCGAAACAAAATGGTTTTTTTTTATATATGTGCCAGACCACCCAATGAATTGCCTGTGAATATACTGTACTGGAAGTACTAAAGCAACGGAATTCTGGGATACTTGCCAGAACATCCAGTCCAGAACCAATTTAGGAAAGTTCATTTCCCCAATTGGTCTTACTGAGAATCAAACCCGGGACCTCCACATCCAGCGCCCACAATGTAGATCGCTAGGCCAACGAGTTCGTAGGTCGTCGTTCTTGTGTAAAAATATAAAACGGACGTGCAAAAACGTAATTAGCAGACCAGGTTCATAAATATTTTCTAAAGCGGTTTACACGCGGTTAGTGTAAAAGATAAATCAGAATGGCGCAAACGTTGCTTGCTTGATATCAAATATTTATACGCAAGCCACGGGCATTGCTCGCCTCGCGATGGCGTGGAAACGCCACTAAACATGGTTCTCAACAAATAAAATAACATTTATGTTGGAAACTCTCCCTCAACATCAATAGCCCGTCCAACAACCCTCTGTCCTCTAAATCGGCGATACCGTTATGAATAAAACATCGCATCCATCTGAAAAAGATACCAAATTTAAATCACAAGTAATTCCTAAAATGAACCTCGATGAAACGAATTTCGTGTAATCGAATCCCCGTTTTTATCTCGACAAGGTAAATAAAATATATCGTGCGATTCAATGCTACCTTAAAATCGTCCTTATGACAAAATCCGCGCTCCGGGTTCTAGGAAAATGGTTATTGTCAGCCGATTTATACAGGGATAAATCGGTTTATTGGACTCAGCGTATTTTCCGTAGCGAATACATAAAGGTGGCAGCGAAAGAGGGGAAATCGTACAGAGACCACACGAACGCTTACATTTACAACAGTTGAACGGCTGGAAATAAAACAATTTCCCATACAAACTTGTATACGAAACGGGTTAAACAAGCGGTGACAACATGTTTGGGAAATTTCGTTATGGAGAGCCAATGTGAAACAAAGTTTGTGCGTGGTCGGCTGTCTCTTGCATTCGAGTCTTGCAAATTGAGATTTAAAGGCGGTCATTTCAACACGCCTTAACCACCTGTATTTCTTATAATTTATTTTGGTACAGTCATTACAATAATAATGAATACAGGAAAAAAAAATATGGTATAGACAACGAGTAACGACTATTACACTTAAATACTTATAATATAGGCTAAAATGGCTTAAATATGTAAAATAAAATAAAAGAAATAAACACCTTTTTTAACAAAAAACGAATAGTTAAACCATAGGTGTTTAAACAAATTCGTACTTAAAAAAACTAATTATCCAGGATGTGAACTCGCGACCCCAGGCTTTGCAGGCAGACTGCCCACTGGGCACTAGGCCGCATCACTACCTACAACTAACATTTTTTTGTGTTGTGGATTTTTTTTATAATATCAAGTGATGGGACGAACAAGTCGTGCGTTTGATGGTAAGCTACACGCCTGTCAATAACAGTTACAGTGCCACTCAGAACTTTAAATCGCAAAGATCTGAGGGGCACTGCCACTGCGCTATCAGCCTGAGACATAAGCTGACAAGTCCCATGTGCCTGTAATTTCACCAGCACCCTTATCCTTCCATACCAAAATATAGTAATGCTGGCATTACTGCTTGGCGGCAGAAACAGGTAAGGTGACAGTACTTCCCTGGACGAACTCTTTCACAAGGCGCTCTACTGCGACTAGGATGCTTACCTTACAAATCTGGTTAATGAGAAATCAAAAATATCCGTGTCCCAGAATCTATTATTGTATAAAAATAACGAACGATGAAAATAACTGTGGCTCGTATCTTATCATTGTATCATAATAAGAAATTAGTTTCATAACTCTGGTGTATCTTTTCTTCTTATTCGCGTTACGGCGCTAATTTTCTTGATAGAGTGCGTAAAGTGACGTTTAAGTAGTAAATATGAATTCACAGCGCGTTGCAGAATATTGCCTCCACACCGCTTGGATATTTTTATTCAGTGCCCGTCCGTGCTCGATTTTATTTTAAATTAAGCCAGTCGAGTTTTCGGGTGTTTAGTCATGGAAATTATTGCAACTACGATTTGGGTCAATGCGGATAGTAGTAGTAGAGAAAAATCTTAGAAAATTACAAAAGTAAGTGTACAAAAATACACGAAATATATTGTATAAACTAATTAATTAAATTACAAAGCAGTAACTTTCTATGTGAGCTAACAAAATTTGCAACAGCATTTTAATTAAACGTCAAAACCTTTCAGTTCTGAAATTATCTACAAAAATTTAAAAACGTCGCTTCAAAGCGAAATCTCTTCAAAAATAAATTTTGTCAAGTTAAAATCTTAGCAAAAAGCTAGTTTAGCGTGCTGGAAGACCAAAGAAATTCTCTCTAGCTAGTACTGAAGTCCCAGTTTTAACATTTCCAAGTGCAAACAAGTCCGTAAAACTTGTTCTTGTGCGCGGGACCACAGGGACGTGTTTATTGCAAATAGGAGCTCAGAGCGAGTGCCTCTGCGCCATAGAGTAATCTTAATAGTGAGTCTACTTGTCATTATAGACTCGAAACGCTGAAACAACAGGGTACAATTTCTATTATACTTGGATACTTCTTCTTTCGTTTCTTTCTAAAATTGAAAAAAAAAAACAACTCACTCGTTCGGCGTTTATTTGTCTGTTTGTGTGTCACAGCTGAGATTCGAAACTATCTTACATTGCGTGCTGAAATTCGTCACATATTGGTGACCTAATCACGACTGTATAATACAGACGATAGAATTTTGATTTTGTCAATTAGTTTTGTGGGGTAAAATAGAAAACAAACATGGTATCGAGTGTGTTGGCAAATGAAAGCTCGTGAGCGCAATTTGTGTAGGTATAATATATATATATATATTATATAAGTGTAGGTATAATATATATATATATATATTATACCTACACAAATTTGTCTTTATATTATTATAAAACTACTTCAAATCATTGCCTAGTAAAAATTCTGGAATGTTTTCCATAATGTAAATTAAATGAAAATTATTACGAACGCATTGCCTATTACATGTTGAAAAGATCGAACAGGAAATCTTTACTCTGAAACAAGACTTATGGCCCGGAACACTAATAGCACAATTCCGACATGCACTTGGCCAACAGGTTGTTGATAAAAGTCTGTAATTGGGTTCCGCGAGAAAAACTAACTTTGTATGGTAACGTTCATAATATTTTTTAAAGATTTTAAATGTAATTACCGCGCCACACCAAGTGACGTGATCGAAAATTAATCGGTCAAAATTCATTGTTGAAATGTCTTTCAAATAATAAGTTTCTTATAAATAGCTGATCAAAAAGTGGTAGATTGCATATTTTCAAATTTGCGACTCCTCGCCGTTATTACTTAAGCTTACCTGTTACGCTTTTGCCACAGTTCCATCGGAATCGCAAACTGATTTTTTTGTCGGGCCATTATTAGTTAATCAAATATCGTTGAGTAATGTCAACTTAGTGGCTGACACTTTTCACATTCATGGAGTTGGATAACTGCTCAACTCGTTTAAGCTGTGACTTCACGAATCGT
Organism: Hyposmocoma kahamanoa; assembly: GCF_003589595.1. Taxonomy (NCBI): domain Eukaryota; kingdom Metazoa; phylum Arthropoda; class Insecta; order Lepidoptera; family Cosmopterigidae; genus Hyposmocoma; species Hyposmocoma kahamanoa. The sequence goes on along the minus strand of NW_020654972.1, from coordinate 1,920,104 downwards.
GTGACTCAACTAAACGGGGATTTTGTGTAGTATGCCGCGTTTGATATTTCCTTGCATAGTTTGTTTTCCTGATGGGTATTGCCTGTTTGTATATTTAGAGTGGATAAAATGTAAACGAGGCACATAAATGACGGACATTTGATCTGTACGACCTAGTTACGTTTATAACCAGATATAGAAGTTTTGATATCACGAATCAAATATTTCTAGTGATTTCTTATCGACACTAATTTTATGGCTAATATTTATTCGACAATGTTAAAGAAGGCATAAATGGAATGCGTCTTTACGCGATAGATAACCTTGTAAGTGGATATATATCAATTACAAAAGATATTTTTTCTTTATCTTGTCGATAGGTATCACATTGTTATTTTTGATAAAATAAGTAAGTAATGAGCTCTTAGGCTCTCGCGATTGCGATAAATTGGGAATGGTACTATTTTTTTCAGAACTAAAACGTGAATATTTGTTTTTTGAAACAAACCCATGTAGGCCCAAAACGTTGATTTGTTTGAAACAAAAAAAAAATACAAATATACGCGATTTAGATCCGAAAATACAGTTTCCAATGAAATTGCTAAACTTGAATAAATACATATAATTGATATATGTTATTTTTGTTTAAAATTATTTCCTGTACTAAAATATGTGTATCACTCATTGATTACGGGCTTTGATGTAGTGGTTATCGACAAATTAATGTCACTACGAAATCTCTAGTAAAATGGCAATTCAAAGTACTGAAACTGACAATCTCGGTGGCCCAACGGTTTGCACTGTGGATGACGAGGTTCCGGGTTCGATTCCCGGTAAGAAAGTAGAAAGCGCGCAGGTAATACATACATATTTAATAAAATATTTATACACATTAATTGTATATTATGGATCACATTTTTAGTTTTCTGTAAAAATTCACAGGCATGTTTTGAACTATACGTATCAAGTGTTTAGGGCATCGAGTTTAGAGGATCAAGCACGTTATTACCAATTACTGGAGATCAGATTTTAAAATTTTTTTTTTACAACAATGTTGATTTTTTGGTCAATTTCAAAACTAAAAATAATAATAAATTTACATACATATTTTGGTTTCTTTTGGTTTTTTATAGTGAGTATATTTTAAGTAGTTGGAGATTTGATAAAGAATTCTATAGTAATTAAGGTAATTCTGTAGTTCTAGTGACAAACAAATTTTTCAGTAGAACAAATGATGCACTTTAACGGTGTCTTCTCATCGAAATTGCTAGACTACTTTCCAAAAGACTCAACTAAATTCTAAAACTTGAAGAAAATGTAATACAATCAAGACAAAGTAATAAAGACAAGTTATTAAACGTAGCAATGCGAAAGACAACTTCCATAATGCTCAAGTTAACCGGGAGTGATTTATTCAAACAGACGAGCAAAAGAATTAATTACTTAAAAGAGTGCGCGAATGAACTCGAGCGCAAGTGAAGCAAGTAGAGCCGGCTAGTTCATTCCGCCCGCATTAAATACCCACATTTTAAACTCGACAACTTAATTAATTCTGTTCCACGTTTGTGTTTATGATGCTTACTTAGTTTTTGAAATTTTGCTGGTTGGCCTCACCCACTTGTTACGTTTCAGTTACGTAGAATAGAGCAGAAATCGTAGAAGTCATATCGATAGTACAAAACTTATTACCAATAGGGGTAAATGTTGAGACTTTTTAAAAATACACCACAAAATCACTCTGTACAAACATAGACACAGCCACGCGGGAAATGACCAAACATCCCTTTGACGTGACTGGCGATGATGTCCTAACTTTAGTACATTTGTTTATTATTTTTGTTTTCATTTTTTGTTTACTTACTCAGCAGTTTTTGTGTAATTTAATTTTTTATACATTTTTCTTTGTTGAAAATTTGTAAACAACATTTGAATACTCATATTTAAGTATAACAATAATTGTATAATTAGTCCGTGAATTTTCCTAAAATGTTTTATACGTATATATATTTTATAAAGACAAAAAATAAATAAAATGTAGAAGAGCAACAATCACCAGGAGGAGAAAGTCGAAGAACAGTGTGGGACCAAACGAAAAGGAGTCGCTAGATATAAACCGTACAAGTCCCTGAGTTTAAGGATGTTATTTTGTTAATAATGATATAACCGCAAAGAGAAAAATGGATAATATATTCCTTTCAAAAGCACGTCGCCTGAACATATGTGAGCAGTTTGAGTGTAAGAGAATAGTTGAAGTCAGAAACGATAGAGCACGGGCGATTTATCAGTTTTGTTGTAACATAGTTTCACGTTAGAAACTTCATTTCATTCAACCTAGAGGTACAAAGTCGTGCCGACAAAGCTTTGAGTAACATCGAAATGCCAGAATAATGTGTAGAAAAGGATTTTCAGTAGTTTAGTAGTACGTGTCAGATTTAAAGGAACATTATGACGTACAAGAATGTGTCTCTCATGCAAACTATGTGAAATTCGGTATATACTACCAATGTTTCGTTTTAGTTAATATTACTCAACTTTTATTAAGCTGAAGTGTTTGTCACATACTTGAGCATCGTTTTGCCATTGTTAAAGAATTTTATTTGTTTTGCCGCTGCTGCAGAAAGTTTGTTTTTCATTTTAGGATAATGCTACATGTGTTTTTTTATTCTTTATTTATTTATGAACTTTTATGCATAAACTATAGCTTATATGCGTCACCCAGACGCTGATGCAGTGCCAGCTCAACAAACATCAACAGTCTTTTATGCAATTCAAAGTACCAAAGGAGGATCGGTTACTCTGCATGTCTTTCATCAATACCGCCCTCTGTTGCTCATATCGGATGTCACATGTGCCGTACACTTACTTCTGTGCACTTAAGGTGAAGTATGACAGAAGATATAAGGTGCCAACAAATTTGCTCGATGTTATCAATCGTTACTGTCACCAATTAGCGATCGATAAATCGTCAAAAATTGAACAAACTTGTTAGACTACACTTGTTGATGTATTGGTCGACAAAACCGACCCATAAAAGATACGATATCGATCGTCTGTTGCTGACATATTTACTCGATTTTGTCTGATCACAAGTGTCGACCGACAAAAAATACAATATCGATCGTCTGTCGCTTACACATTTACTAGATTTGGTTTGATCACACGTGTCAATCGACAAAAAATATGATATCCATCGTCAGTCGCTTACGCATTTACTCGATTTTGTATGGATCACACATGTCGATCAGCAAAAAATACGATGTCCATTATCAGTTGCTTACACATTAGCTAGTGGTATTTGAGCACATATATCGATCGTTAAAAAATTGAGCATATCGGTAGGCATCTAATATCAAGAAGACACAAACCTGGATCATGATGTGCCGAAGGCGAAGGTGCTGAGAAGGCGCTGGAACAACCAGCGGCACGACGCGCTAGCCCGCCGAGTTCTGGTACTGCAGACAACACGATAAATGTAAGTGAAATGGAACGATGGAATCACAATCAGAACTTTTATACTTGCTACGTTTCACTGGCGGCTTAGACATCGCAAAGCAGCTGTAATGTTTAAGCCACTGAGAAACTCTGTTACTCATGTTCTGAATTTAATCATTTGTTCGCTGTCTACGGTAGCGAAGGCTCCATTTAAGTTGATTGCCATCGCCTTGCCTTAAGAAATTGGTTTATCAAGGCATAATACATATAATATAGTAATCTACATCAACAACATTTTCACTCAATTTTCAACAAATGGAACTTGAGACTATTTTATCCGATAATCTAGCTTTTGTTCGAAATAATAATGGCGGGCGAATTGTTCGTGCATGCCAGCGTTTTTGGTTTTGGAAATAATTTGTTACAGTGATTGTCTGTGATTTTCGGTGTTTCTGTTTGTTATTTTTGTGGTTAAGTCATTATTGGCCGAGTCCACACAGTATTAAAGCGTCAATTCGTATGTACTGTGCCATAACCGATTTTTGTTGAAATGTTCTCCGAGTCGACTTCTCTTTTAAGAATATCCACTCTTTGTGGCAGTGCGACTGCTATGGACCTAAGCGTGTCGCTTACCACCAGGCATACTACTTGTTCGTCCCGTCACTTGGTATCAGAAGTTCGTTATAAGCACTCCCAGAACAAAGTATGGGTTAAAAAAAAAAGGTTAGCTTCAAGTACAGTAAGGACTGTTAAGCATTTAATTTCCATCAATTCACTTTAGGCTCAGCAAGCTTGAAGCATCATTAAGAGGAGACGTCACAAAGTCACAGACTCATGACCGAATACGAGAATTGAATTGTAATCAGTTAGGAAAGTACCGGAAAGAGTGAATACGATATGGATCTCTCATGATTGACTCGTGTAACCAAGATGATTAATAGAGGCAAAATTGAAGGCTTATCCCTATAGTAAAGTATTAACTATCATTGCATAATATAAGTACACTGCCAGTCGACTCAGGGCTGGGCAAAATACATGCTACGGCTTAATTGAAATACAAATTACAAAATACTTCCTAATATGTAGTTACAATACAAAATACAAATATAAATGACAAAATACTTAATATACCTGTCGCGACATATGGAAATCAAAAATTTCCTTCAAAGTTTTTTCCTTCAACAATACATATATTGAAAAGGAAGTTTTAAATTATTATTTTTACAGAAATTACAATTTACAAAACCTGATTCCAAAATGATTACTTACAGGTGTAAAGAAATAAAAAAATTTACGAGACTAAGTGTAGAAAGCCTGGGTATGTGTGGTACTTGTGTGTTGACTAAACGCTATTGGCTATCTCAATCAGATCTAATTTAGATAGCCAACAGCGCACGCTTATTTTAAATTTACCGCGCGCGTAGCGACTATCATGCGTAGCCAAGCTACGAGGACTGTAGTGAAAATAAGGTAGTTTTTAATTATTTAAAAAAGAATTCCGTTTCATGAAAAGTAGGCTTTTGAAAGTACTATCAGGTAAACATCCTCTCGTCGGAGAATGTATAAGCCCTGTTAAAAAGAATAATTGCTTTCAAACTCCCTTTGATGGTAGCTTTACATTGAATACATGTCGCTTGGACGTCGTCTTGATCGTTGTTGTTATTAGCGGTACCGCTATCAGACACTGAAATACTTTTCAGTCAAAATTACTGGATACGCCACAAACGTAGATTATAGTTGCTCCATCGTTCTCTATATCTGATTGACTCTGATTCGATTATCACAAATGGCATTGAATTGAACAGCAGTTAAAACTAGAAAAAAACTGTTATCTGTTATGTAAAAATCAATACAACCATACTACAGAGCACGTAGTACGTACAATTATTATTAATATTCCCCTACAAGACGAATACTTTATATACGTGTAAATGCCGTTCATAACACGTTCACAACACAAATTAGAAAGATGGTTCACAAAAGTCACAAATTCACAATGCCGATTGCCGATAAAATCTCGAAAAGATGACTTTGACGTCTTTGACATCACCATGCAGTGTTTCCATCTGCAAATGTGCTTCTACTGCATTAGATACAAGTATTTCATACCCACAGAGGTTAAAAAACATACACACACACGTCACCATTGAGTTCAATATCATATAAATCTATGCACGTCACATAATAGGCTATACATTGAAAAAAAAAAAAGTATTTTGTTGAAATGTATTTTACAACGAAAGTATTTGAAATACAAATTATGAAATACATTTTTAGGGAGTAATTGAAATACAAATATAAAATACTTATTTGTATTTTTAATACGTATTTTAATTACAAGTAATTCAAATTCTGCCCAGCCCTGAGTCAACTACACTAATCTATCACTTACCCTTTCAATAAGGTGAGTGTCGGTATGTTTATAATTCAGCATCCCTGGTAATCGGTAACTTGCTATCTTGTAGATTCTTTACAATCACGTATTTAATTACAGCATTTGGTTAAACAATGTAGTTTACGACTGGTGTTGATTGATATTTCGTTAAATGTTGTGAGTAAATTATCGTCTTTGAATCTTTCATTTTACATTGTTTTATAGTAATATTTTTTATCAAAATGTTTACTTTAATTTTATACAATTTTATACAACCATTAAAAGATAATGGTTATGACAGTCAAAATAAAACTATTTTGGGTTTGCTCAATTAAAGCCACGTTTAGACAACAGGCACTGGTTCGGTCGGTTCGATCGTATAAATAATAACAACAAAGAAGTGGAGTATTTTCACAAAAAACGGACGAATATCATGGTAATAAAAACACCATAATATCGAGTTCTTAGGTTTTCGCGATTGTTACACATATGACTGACCCTCAACCGTGACCATGGGACCTGTAAAGGGCCGTCGAAACGTCGGTTTGTTTGAAAAAACAAATATACGCGATTTCAATCCGGAAAAATAGTTTCATTTCCAACATCACAATATTCAATAAAAATAAGTATTTAAATAGTCGAATTGAGAACATCCTCTTTTTTTAAAGTCGGTTAAAAAATATGTTTTTTCTTTTCTTCTTTACTAAGCAAATTTAATATATAGTTAATCCTGAAATAAACGCGAGCCTCAATACCCTCTCTACGTACAAATATTGCAATTTCCCTGATAAATTGAGAGTCGTAGATGCCATTTCCATTGCTATTTAAAAAAAATGAATATCGTGTTTAATTTTGGTGGTAAATATTTTATCAACATACGTGTAGAACTTGAGAATGTAACAACATATTTAATCAATTACTGAAGCTAGATGATAAAATAAATAATTTACCTTTATTTGATTAAGAGTGACATAACGAATAAATGTTAATTGTGGAAAAAAAATTGAGTAAAAATTTAGATAGATAGATAAACACTTTATTCTCTGATATAACACAAATACAGATTAAGCATAAAAGGAAAAACAAAACATGATTGTCATAGCAGTGAAACGGCGCTGACTCAGCATATGCCAAAGTTTTCAGTCAGGACCAACGAGAGGGATTAAATTATTTGAAAGAAAAAATATAACGAAATTGTAGTCAAAATTTTACTTTACACGTTAAATTTTACACGTTTGCAAATTGATACATAATACATGTATGATTATTAGCTGACCATTAAATTAATAACTATCTCTTTTCTTTATAATTTTACGTTTGTCCTAATTATGTGACCCTTTATGCTTGATGACTACCGCAGAAATTTTTTTTTTCAATTATTTTTAGTGAAATTATCTACTAGTTTGTTATAATTATTAATACAAACATTGAACACTTAGACAAAATTCCTTCGGTCCGGCCGGGTTCGAACCGACGTTTTCTAGCAAACCGTGCCAGATGCTATGCCAAGTACGGAATGAACCAGCGCACCTCACGAATTTTTCCATGTGCTTGTCGGACCTTTATATTTCGACACATCCGTAGAACAAAGGTCTATGTGTAAGACTACTTGTTCTCAGGGCATAGTACATTTTGTTCGTTCTTCTTCGCCGTGGATGTCAGATCGACCTTTGTTCGATTTTATATTTCCGAAACGAAGTAAGATATATAAATTCTCAAAATACCTTTACATAGGACCTAGTTTGAATAACGAAATTGTTCTCGTAACGTACTTATTCTCTTTTCGCTATATAATCACATCGGACTCTGTTCTTGGGATGAGCCGATTTGGTTTTCAGCGCCGTCTATGAGAAATCTATGAAACTATTTCGTCACCCAGTTAGATACCTTTACAGCTACCAGCCCTGGCTAGAGATATCGCTATTAACTCAAATTAAATTTGTTATTGATTTGATATTCTATTATTTTTCGAGAAATTACTCCGCTACTTTATATCATTATTAATACAAAGATCCGGCCGGATTCTAGGAACTTTTTCTAAGTGTTCGATCTTTGTGTTAATCATTATAACGCAGAAATATTTTTATTCTTTAGCTAAGGAAATGGGTTGGTTAATTCTCGTAACAACAAGCAATTCAAATCCTCGGCCGCCTCGGCGCCTATTACACAAATAGGATTTCACCGAGTTATGAAAATTCTGCCCTCAAATTTGATTTCTTCCGAGATGAAAATTAAACAATTTACAACGATGTAATTTTAATCGACAACTTATCTCTGACCACGCAAATATTGTTGTTTGTAAATGACTAAAGATTTTGCGGCGTGAAATCAAAATATAAAATTCGTTGTATCATATTGCAGTTTGGCAAAATATTTTATCAGTTTTGTAGTAACATTTTCATGTGTACGAGTTCAGTTTGCGTAGAGAATTGCAGTCGCGAGTTATGAATACATTTGGTTAAAGTGAACAAATAACGATCTGCGTAGTTAATTCACAATACAGTTCGTGCTGAAGTTAGAATAGATGTATCCAAAGTTTAGAAAACATTATAAACAAAATTTTGGCATTCGTTGCAAAACGTTTCTGTATCGTGATACTCGTGAATTATTATCATTTGAATGTGCTGACTTTGCAGACTGGATTTCACTTAATTTTGCATTATTGTTCTACAGGAGTGTTTTTATTTTTTATTTTTTTTTAATCAGTTACATCGGGCAACTATGACCCATATAATATATGACTTAAGGACTATCATACATACGATATAATATAGAAACTAAATAACTCTATAAGAATTGCACTTGTCGGCGACGTGTGGTGCAATCTGGTGTCATGTAACCGGTGGCAGAATCGCCGATATATGACACATGTTCGGACAGATGTTCGGCTGGCACTCTCACCATAAACGAATTAGAATTAACTTAATTTATTTTCGACACTCAGGGTGTATTTGGTTTTTAGTCTGATGTGTTCTACTCTCTCCTAAGATTTCGTGGAGTAATGCAGTCGAGACAGGTACAGAGTGGTCGCCAGCGTCTAAGTTAATTCTTCCATATATGTATAAAGCAAGGCATGTTGGTTATTAACAAAATTTAATGTAAGTAATTATAATAAATTTAAAGTAAGTTTAAGATAGAATGTATCTCGATTCTCTTGCTGCTGAATCGCAGAGAGAATCAAATTGAATATAGAACTATTTCGATTGTGCTGATTTCGGCCTGGCAGCCCGCTTAGATAAGTGTCCGCTGTTTAATATCTGCGATTCTCTACAGGGCTGCCAACACTAAGTTATTTAAAAATTTGTTTAAAACTTAATTTTATAATATTTTTACCAAACTAAAACTGTCCCTGTATAATCAAATTTTATAGGTACTATCTAGCCACCTCAATTTGAAATCCATTAATGCAACAATCGTCTCTTAGATTGCATTTACATATTGCAGGCGTTGTTATAAGCATTGTGATGTATATCTAGTGTCTGTTTTAGATTAACAATATTATTTTGTGACAGCTTAATTTAGACCCTTCCGAAATTGTGGCTTTGGCTACACTTTTGTTAAACGTTCCCTTTTTCTCGCTATTATAATTTACCGCTTTTTACGATACTTTATATGTTATTCTATACACAAACGGAAACGACAAGAACTACTCGGCAAAATTGTATATTCGATATTTTTTAAATATTTTTCTATCGTTATCAACCCTAGCGCATGGAAAAGTTGGAATCATGCCATATTGCCGGACCTCTAGCCTCGGATAGGTCTAATTCATAGATGGAAAATGGCAATATCTGCTTTCCGAAGCTTTTACATTATACACAAATACTTACCTTTGAACACTTTGTGGGAAATGTGCATTTTACAGATCACTGATAGTGCTTAGAGAATCTAAACCTAGACTAAGATGAATGAATGAAGTGTCACAGCAGAATTCGGCTACAGTTAACACTATATGATTCAGATAGATCAAATATGGTTGATTTGTATTGAAGCCTTTCCGATGATCGATCTTTTTCGTTTCGTTGACTTACATTTTAGTTATGGTGATCGATTTATTTCGTAACGTTACAATCCAAACTTCTATCATGGTATAACTGGAGTTTCTGTTTCATTTAACAAGGGCGATGCCACACGATGCGCAGCGTCGCCGCAACGCTAATGTTTGAAGTTAAGGCGAGTCACCGGAGGAGAAGCGGAAAAAACTGTTTTGCTAGATCAAATGGTTTAGGTATTTTCTGTTAAATAACGGTCTCACAAAAAATATACGATATACCTAAGGATATTGCCTAAAGAATGTGCTAATGTGTTACACGATAGAATATACTTTATCCGATCATATAAAATCCTGAAAACAGGCTATTTTAGTTAAAAGTTTAAAACGAATGATTTAAGGATAAAATATTTAACTTTGTACATAATTTTTATATCGAGATATTTCTTTAAGTACTACAGAAAACCTGTAAAATTTTGGTTTTTAACTGAAGCCCTACTAGTTACTAAATTAATATTCATCGAAAAATTTGCGATTATCGCAAATTCCGTTGCATTTAACCGTAGTCGTCATCAGGTGCTTGACGACATTGGATGTGTGTCAAATTTTCTCCGCTTGTTCTTATTTAATTCATATTAATTTACAGAGCGCGGTTTGTGGGGGTGACCCCCACACTTCCTAAAATAAAAAAGGTTCGTATTGAATACCTCGCCTTAACGAGTGCCACACGAGCAATGCTGTGTTGAAAGGTATTGTCGCTTATTTTACACACCTCTCCCCGCTTTGTGACCGGGCGTCTTGTCCGATGCGCAAGCGTTCCATCGCCGCGCGCCTTTTCATTGCGCCATGTGGCATGTAGTTCTAATTTATAAGTAGTATAACGCAGCGTTACGGCGGTCAAGGCTCAGGCGACATAACGCCGACGCAAAGACTAGTGTGGCATCGCTCTAAGTCGTTTCAAGAATTGTTCACGGGAGTTTCAATCCTAAAAAAAGTTTTAAATAAACTTTCACTTTCTAATGAACCTATTCAGAATCGCGGTTTTAAAGACCAAATTTTGAGTTCTGCATACTGTAATAGATAGATAGATAAACACTTTATTGCTCACACACAAGAACAAGAATAGTACATAAACAACTTAAAACTAATGTGGGCAAAGGCGGTCTTATCGCTGAGAGCGATCTCTTCCAGACAACCTTAGAGTTAGAGGAAAGCTAATCGGAGCGGGAGACGTAGTGTGCCAATTTTACAAATATAAAAAAAAAATATTAAAAAAAAAATTGTATAAATAAAAAAAAATACAAAATAATAAAATTAAATAAAGATACATAGTAATTTATAAAATATTTAAAAAATAATGATATGTTATACCTACGTAGATATATGTATATATAAATAAACCTAAATAAATTTATACTTACTAGTAACTTATACTTACTAATACATACGTTGCAGACTAGGACCGTGATAAAAGATATTTACGCAATCCGGTTTTGAAAACAGGTAGCGACTTAGAATGTCGGATTTCAAATGGGAGATGGTTCCACAATTTTGCAGACTATTAAGTAAAAGAATTTTTGTAATACTCAGAGCGAGTGAAAGGAGGCTTCAGTAGGTTATCCATTTTAGACCTTAGTTCACGGTTGTGATCATCCCCGAGGAAGTGAAAACGATCCTTAAGGTATGGCGGAGTACGAGGGTCGTATAGAACATTGTAAAGTAAGCTGAGAACGTGCTCCTCACGGCGTAACTTGATAGCCACTGAAGCCTTCTCCTAAATTCGGTCACATGATCGAACTTGCGCAATCCGTATATGAATCTGATGCAAAGATTCTGTAGACGCTGGAGTTTGCTTAACAGATCCTCGTTAAGGTCAATGAAGCAGACATCAGCGTAATCAAGAATAGGTAAGAGCAACGATTGCGCTAGTTTAACCTTAGTCCTCACAGGAAGCAGATTTTTCCAACGCCGCAATGACCCAGAGGCAGCAAACACTCTACTCCTACTCACCTCAGCGATATGTGGCGACCAAGACAGAGTGGTGTCAAAAAGAACGCCAAGATTTTTAACAAAATTACTGTAAGGCAGAGGGAAGGAGTTGAAGAAAAGCGGGGGAATAGTGGCATTATTTAATTTGGCGATTTGCTTCGAGTCTCCAACGACGATGGCCTGCGACTTGTTAGGATTGACCGTAAGGCCATGGGTTCGATTCCAATCATGTATAGTCGCGAGATCGTCATTAAGTTCGGCGATTAAATTGTCCACGTCGTACACAGGAGACTGAGAATAAATCTGAAGGTCATCGGCGTACAAGTGATACTGGCAAGAAAGTAAGGGAGTAAGGGAGTTTATAAAGATGGAAAAAAGAAGAGGAGAGAGAATCCCGCCCTGAGGCACGCCTGCAGTAACGTCACAGAAGCTAGAATGCTTATTGTCAACACGAACGCATTGCCGACGCCCAACGAGATAGTGGCGAAACCACTCCACTACCAAATCTGACATAAGGACTGATTTCAGCATTGCTAATAGAATATCAAAGTCAACAGTATTGAACGCGTTGCTAAAATCTAAGAGAACTAATACTGTCAGATGTTGATTCGACATACCCTCGCGAATGTCATCAGATACCTTGGTTAAGGCAGTAGCAGTGCTATGTCCTGAACGGAAGCCAGATTGGAAAGGACTAAGGATATTGCACGAGTTCACGAATATTGTGATCTGGCAATGGACAAGACGCTCAAGAACTTTGGAAAGGAACGGAAGAATAGAAATAGGACGAAAATGAGAAGGTAAAGATGGATTGGAGGTTTTAGGTATAGGTACTACAGCAGCTTGACGCCAGCAGCTCGGGAAGGTGCCAGTGTCGAGAGAAAAGTTGAAAATATGGCAAATTATAGGAACAAGAATAGAAGAACCGTGTAAGATCATCTTACGGTTTATTCCATCCAGCCCTTCAGCATTGGATTTAACGGCCAAGATATTTTTCTCAACTTCGCCCTCGGTCACGGGCCTAAAAGAGAAAGCCCGATGTTGTGAGTCGTAAGCGGTAGAGAGCGACTGTAGCGTAGATTGCTTAATACTAGTAGAAAAAAAGGAAGGCGTTGTGAAATGAGAGTTCAAGGAGTTAGGATCAAGGTTAAAAGGAGTAGGAGATTTAGACTTGCCAATACCAAGGGTATTAAGAAATGACCATACCTTAGCAGGATCACCATTAGAAACTGAGGCATGTATGTGACGGCGCTGCGCATCCCTGCATACCCTGCTGCAACGGTTCCGAAGGTCCTTAAATTTACGGTGGGTCACGTCAGTGGGATCATTTCTATAACGAACCTTAGCAAGATTGCGCCTAGTCATTAGAGCCGGAAGATGCTTCAGCCGGACAGGACGGAGTGGAGCATGGATGTCATAAAGCTGGATAAGCATCGAGTTGAAAATTTCCATCTTCAGGTCGATGGTTTGGGCTCTAAGAACAGCGTCCCAGTCAATACCGCCAAGGTCACGCATAAAGCTACCTTCATCAAAGTTCTTAAAATTGCGCTGCATGACCACCCGAGGCTTAAGCTTAGGACAACGGATTCTGTATGACAGGTAAATGAGGTCATGATAAGAGAAGGCCTCGGCAGGGAATTGACCGTGTACGCTAACATGGTCAGTTGAGGACACAATAATAAGGTCCAACAAAGATGGCTGGCATCCAGGAAAGTGGTGCGTTGAAGAAGATGAGAGAATGCTAAGATTAGTAGAATCCACGATTGAGCGAAGCTGAGTAGAACGGGAATCGTGTTTAATCAGACAGGTGTTAAAATCACCCATAATGATTGTATGATCAACCGTGGGTACCAAATCTTCCAATAAAGTTTAAAACTTACTAAAATAATCAATATGTAGATTTGGGCTGTAAAAAACTCCCAAAAGGAGCTTCAGATGGCCCAAAAAAACTTCCACAAAAAGATGCTCAGATGATTCAGAATAAGGAGAAAGGGATTTATCTAAAATATTGAAAGGAAGATTACTTTTAAGCAACCCCACCACCAGTCCTACCTTGCCAGTCCTATCATTGCGGATGAGATGGAAACCTGGAAGCTCGTAGGAAGACTAAGGGAGACATGGTTTTAAAAAAGAGTCCGAAACTAATATTGCGTGAATATTCTTATTATTTGAGAAAGTGCTCACCAAATCAGCATAATGGGCAGGAATACTTTGTGCATTTATATGGACTGCGTTAAAGTTTTTCGCGACGGCTGAAAAGCTAGCTTCCAGAAGTTCATCTAATGGTCGAGACACACTATGAAAACTAGAATCAGAAAGCGAAGACGCTGAGTGAAAATCCAACCCATCATTCAAAGAGTCATTACTGTTGTAGGCATTAGTTTGCAACATTTAATATAATATTATAATATGTATGTAATTACAGAGAATATAATATATAATAATAAGCACTAAAAAATAAAAGATAATTAAGATAAAAATTTAAAAACTAAAATAATGATGATAATAAGACAACCCAAAATATTCATTATACCCGCCAGCAGTGTGAAAGAGAATAGCTTACAATGACAAAAAATAATTAGAAAACAAGACACAAAAGCATCGGAAATTAATAGTTTTCTCCGTTTACGAAATTAATAATAAAGTATACAAATAAAATAAAACATGTCGGCGCAACATTGGCATGTCATAGCGAAAACAAAACGAATCACAGATTTAAACACGTTTCCGAACGAATAATCGCTATGTAACTGTCAGAAAAAGATGTTAGTGACAGTTGACGTCAAGAGACAAAATCGTAACAAACGAATGTTGCAAATTAAAATTTTGCATTACAAAAAAGATCAGAATTAAGTAGGTACGCCAAGAATTAAAGTACTAAAAAAGAGGGTCCTACATTTTGTTCGCTGTGGTACTGTTCTGTTGTATAAAGCTCAGGTCCGAAGCAGCATGGAGTACTGTTCGCACCCTTGGGACGGCTCTGCCAAGTACTTGCTCGATGCCCTAGATGGACTGCAGCGCTACGCCTTCCGTGTTGTCAACGATCCTCATGTAACTGAGCATGCGGAGTCGTTACAGCTTCGCAGAGATATAGCGTCTCTTAGCGTATTCTATCGCCTGTACCACGGTGAGTGCTCTGAAGAGTTAAAACCTTAGGAGGTTGAAACCTTATCCCTTCCTCTCCTTTCCATCAGCGGACCACCCGTGCCGGACTGCGTTGCCACAGTTGGACGGTCAGTTCAATACCGTCCCGCACTAAAAAGTTTGGCAATTCGTTTTTATGCCGAACCATCAAATTGTGGAACCAACTCCCGGCGCATGTATTCCCTCCCCTCTATAACATCGGGTCCTTCAAACGTAGTGTGAAGAAGCATTTGGCCAGACCGGCAAAATGATAGTGACGGAGTGAAGATATTTGTGTTTTCCATCCGTTACTCTCATCTTTGGACTGTATTCGCACTTTCCATCAGGCGCGGTGCAGTCATTTTGCCGAGTCACAATAAAAAAAAAAAAAAACTTGGAGAAATCGCAAGAAACTCGGACATAGTCTCCAGCCTGTATCTTCTGCCATCCGGTGTTTTGATATGTATGGTTCCGTCCAAGGTCCAGCAATTAGTAACTCCAAATTTTAGTCTGGCAGCTACAAAAACGACATGACGGGACTTCGTAAGGAATTCAGAGAGAGTGACCTTTGATCCCTTTAGTGCAACTTTGCTTTTCCACAACGCTGCCCGCACCGTTGCATCAGTAAATTTGTATTAAAACTTATATAACTTATAAAACTTATATTATATTATATAGACTTCTTAAAATTTCAAACATCTGTATTAATGTATAGACTCTTAGACGAATTTATTTTTAAGGGGAGAGCATTAGGTCAGAAGACACGCCGGATCGGACACCATGCGAGTTGTCAAGCTTAGTATCACACAAGGTACATATAACTTTTCGAAGATCTTTGATGTCCCAAACCCACATTCGCTTAATAAAGTCCTTATAGCACGGACTCGTGCTCATTGCAGGTTATAGTTTAATCCTTTTAATATAACACAAACATTGCTCCTTTGTTTGAAAAAATGTTAAAAGAATTGTTTATCTCACTAGGGCAGAAAGTGGGTTATAACAAACGAGTTGACAGTTTTTTAGAAAACAAACATTTCTACAATATGAAATTGAATAAATTTCGGAGGAAAGAAACTATCTTTTGTAAACATTCAAACCTCAGTTAAATCTATAATACTCAAATCCCAAGTACACCTATGTACACTTATATTTTAAATTGTTGTTAACATATTATATTATTTGTTTAGTAGTACAGTAAAGTATTTACATTCATACATTCAATATACTTAGGTACATTAAATCATTTGAAATAATAATTTCTTCTTATCGTATTGATGATACGACATGGCTCCAGAATCCACACAAATTTGATTCAAAGTGTATTCCATAGCATTTAAGTTTATTTGAAAAGAGCAATCCCTAGAGTTTCTTGCTCGTTCTTCTCAGGGAGGTCAGCGTAGTGAACGAGCAGTAGCTTAAACGTGACGTTTTCAAGTGTAAATTTATTTTACCTATGGAATAAATAATCTTTGACTTTGATGGCGTACACTATTTTAATGTGGCCCAGAATTCAGCCACGTCCACCGCGTCACTAGTAGCAGCCATTATATATATCCTGAAGTGTGCAGATGCTAGGGCATGCAGGACACGATGTGAGGTAGGCCATCGTTTTAATCGCATCGCACAAAAAATCAAGGTTAGAACCATCCAAAAAACTAACTATACAAATTGTCCGTACTCCGACCAACATGAGTCCGAAGTCTATTTAAAGAATTCCAGATCGGACATGGCAAGTCGTGTCCGGGAGGAAGACTCTCAAAAGGCGGGAGACAGGTAGGTGGCACTCTTTCGCGCCATAAGTCGCCTCGCCAGTGCACACTCATGCTCAGAGGATTTGACGAAACATTTCCGGCTTCTCAGTCCGTTGCACTGTGAGTGAAGTGATTATGCATAGGTTGCAGAGTAAATATAGCTATTTTGTCACTTTCGCAGGAGCCTGCTACAGTTCTGTGGATGTCTTGCGGAGCTATGCCAGCAGCTATGCACACACAGCAACTTTACCTGGTTCGGCTTAAGACAACCAGTTAATAGTCATATGTATTACAAAGAAAAATTTAGAAATAACAATGTTTCGGAACACTGACGCATGTTTTGGAACGTTTTTAAAATGACGTATGAGATTTCCGTGTGGGGCGGAAAAGTAAAACTATTTATTTATTTTTATTAAACTATAACTTTTCGTGTAACTTTATTGAAATTCGATTACTTCGAAATCACAACAAGGAAGCAAATTCATAAAGTAGATACCTTTATGCTAATCCAATAAAATAACAGCGGAGAGCATTGCTGCACATAAAGTACACAAGAACGATCGACTCGTTTTCGCGGTAGTTACCACAATTCTCGGTCCAACTTCCGGAAATTACAAAGATAAACTTTGTAATTTGGTATCTACTTCATATAAACGTCATAATATGATATTTTGTAGAAATGATTCAGTATACGTTTTCACTTTGTACGAGTCAAGCGTCGGCACAAAATCTACGAAACAGGACCCACATCAGTCGTGCGGACACATCGACAGGAAGCTCTCGTCACAAGCACAACTGAGCCTTCGTTTCATGTTCAGATAAACAATTATTACTTCGATCGACATCGCTATTATCACTATAACGAAAAGAAAAACATGCTTGTTAGAGGCTTAAAAAAGAACAATGGAAGGGCCTTAAGCCTCGATTACTATCTGAACTGGTGTCGCCAAAACTCACACTATCATAATGTTAAACACTATGAAATCTTAACAATAATTGGTCGTAGTTTTCACTTTAAAAAGACGTAACTAAGTTTGGACTGTTAACGTAATTTAAACATTACCCAGTTGGCATATCGTTGAAGGGACAATACCTATAATTCATTCAATGCGCCGCCATCTTGCGGCAATAGCTGTAAGACGACGTACAATTAACGCCTATTAACGTTCTTCAACAAAAAAAAAGACGACCATATTGCAACAGTGTGAGGTTTATTTTTGTTTCTTATAACAAAAAATTGATTACGATGAACAGACAATGGAAATTATAATTTTTAATTAAAATTAAGTAGAATAAGGTTTCTATGATAATGTATGAAACACCACCATGGATAATATTATTTTATATTATAATTTATAATTAAAATTAATAAAATAAGGCTTAACGATGATAATATTTGAAACACCACCATGGATAATATTACAGGTGCGACTATCACTTTTGAACTCCAAAGTAGCAAATTAAAGTGTTTTCCAAATTTTGAGGTTCTGTGCGAGATAATGACACTACCATAATGTACAAAGCGAAAATGGTGGACCGAGCTCAAGTATGCGAAACTCCGCGTACTGTTGGCACACGCTCACTAAGTACTTCTACATGTTCTATGATTTTTGCACACGTACGTTCAACTAAAAAGTCGCTCTTCGTGTAGGAACTTTCAAGATACTTTACATTTATAAGTCTTTCGGGTATTACCCAGAACTACATAATTGATTCTAGTAAAGGTTTGTTGTTCTCACTTCAAACTCATTTGGTTTTACTCATGTGTACGTATATAGAATTATTTGTAAAATACTAACAACATCGCAGGACTATGTTACTAACATAAGCAACAACTTTTGTTCTAATAATTCATCACATTTTAGTTTCGTACAAAAAGGAAATTAAATAAATAGCTCTAAACGATGATAACTCTGTGAGGTAACAAAAGGAACGCTAGTGTAAATACCAGTCCGATCCAAAACGTAGGAGGCGGTGGTGAGGGTAGTTGGAGAGGACGTTTGCGTGTTTCAACTTATTAACTTACTCCTTAATACAGATCTAAAAAGCATCAAATGGTACAACAAAAACTTACTTTCGGTAAATTTAATATATTTTGTAAAGCTATGGAGCAATAGTTGTTGTTTACGATGTTAGTAATATAGTCCTCTGAGATTGTTACTATTTTATGAAAAACCCAGTGTAAGAAGTTGTCTTAATGATCAACAACTTATTTGGTTGAAGTAAGACGAATTTACATTGCCGCAAAACGGCAAGGAAACGAATTTTTGTTATGAAATTGTAGGGAAATTCTTGGGGCTGCGCAAAAATTCCCGGAACACACGCGACCTATTTTTGACTCTATCTAGTTTGTAATTATACAATTGATATAAAGTTCATTATGCTAAGATTACAAAAATCGCGTCCGTTTTGCAGCAATAAAAATGGAGCCTTCAGTGGCGGTTTATTTAGCTGTAATACACAGATTGATATTCACAGAAATTGAAAGTAATGTCGCTTCTACAGATGTATCATTTCCTTCACCTGAAGACATACAATACATCTGATTTATAAGAACTGTGATACTGATACTGTTTCTCTATAATATTGTTATTGTCTTATGATCAACGCCGAGGAGAAAACCATATAGTTACTCCGAAAATAACTCTAGAAAAATAATATTATTGTCTTTTCCTGTGACGAATTCACATTATTATAACTTGTTTAGTAATTAGTGTGTTTAAAAAAAATAATACTTTATTTTGTTTATCGTAACAAATGTGTATTACTTACGTCCTTATCTGCGTAGGTGTTGTTATGTAGTCTGTATTTACTTTCAATAAAATATCAAACATGATTGCCTTTGTTGATGTGTATCTCAGATTTCCCGATAAGATTACAGACCTTACTATACAATGTCATTTAAAGATATGTTCAGAACTTTCGTTTGTTTTGGTGTTTTTCTATTAAGATATACTAAAGTTTGTTTTAATTCTCATCTAATAAAACGTGAATGCAAACTTTTACGCCTGGAAAAATTTTTAAATCAAACTAAAAAATGTTAAAAAAATATTCCGTATCTCAAGAGACAACAAACTGCAATAGCGTCTTCGAATTGCAGAGGAAAAAATAGCATTTCGGTCGGTCCACCATTAAAAGTAAGTAGGTAAGTACTCTACGAAACCAAATTGATTTTAAAATACATTTTATGATTATAGCAGATTTAAAGGATAAAAGTGATGTAAACGGCATAAAATAAAAGAAATAGTGTACAAAATTTTCTTAAGTTTTTCTTTAACTCGTCTAGGAAAATTAGAACATTTCATCTAGAGCCAATCCTTGGCCTATTGTGCCCAGAAAGCTGATAACATTTCCCCTTTAGGCTAAGCTTATTCTTATGCTGATGTAGTCAGTACTCTGGTCACCGAAAGCTTCAAGGAAGTTAAATGAAAACTCCATAGGAAGTTGTTCGCGTGTGGCTCCCAAGGACCAAGGATTTCTACCGCAAAAGGTACAACGTTGATGTTGCCGCATTTGAGTCTTTTGCTGTTCTCGTCTGCTTTGGCGGCGGATCTCATTGGAGGGGGCCATAGTATCCACATAAGTCGCATTCCACAGTACCTGTCTGCTTAGTTGTTTTTGTTATGATATTAAGTGACGGGACGAACAAGTGCGCCTTATGGTAAGACCTTATGGCGGCTGAAATACGAGATGTGCAACAGTACTTTTATAGATTTTTTAAACATTCTTAAATTAACTGCCTCGGTGGCCGAACAGTTACCATGCCGAACTGCCACGCAGAGGTTCCAGGTTCGATTCCCGGGTCGGAAGAAATATTTGTATGGCCTACATTTATTTCTCTCGTGAGTTTGGGTGTAATTTATGGTTGTCCATGGCACCCGCGACACACATTTTTTTATAAAAAAAATAGATATATTGATAGAACCACATACAGTGATCCAAATAAAACTTAAACATATGGGTATTGCTTTGGACTTTCTATACTTTTATTAAAAAATGTATTTGCTACATAATATGTATACAGTACAATTCTATACAAAAGTAACTTTTATAAGATACAGGGTTTTTTACTTATGGTAGGGTTTCATTAGCAAAATAGCTATTCACTGTCTAACTTGTTTCCACCGCAAAGCAGCTATGTTCCGGATTAAAGGGATGCGAGAGCCAGCACAATCGCAGGCACAGGGGAATTAAGATCTTATGCTTCATGGTCGATCTAGTTGTCGTATAAAAGTTTTTATATTTACCGTTCCTACTAAGGCACTAATGTGGCATAATCTATTTTATTTTGTTTCATTTCAGCAATTATAGAAATAAAAGATTGGTATTTAATTAATAATATTTATTGATTTAAAAATTTTCGTGAGAAAATTATTAGGTTCAATAATGTTCTTTTATTTGCGCATATTATGATTTTGATCACACCATTAGTATAAGAAAGAAAAACACTGAACGTTATTTGATAGATTATCGTCGTTGATATATATCGTCTTTCACTCGTCTTTCTCATGATCTAAAAGATTAATTTAGAAATTTTAAATAGCAGGGGTCTGTATTTCCCGGCAATGATACAGTCGGCCGGGGCCAGGGACACAGGTTCAAGATCTGGCAAACAATATGTGTCGTATTGTACCAAACAGGACGGCCTTCTGCATTTGTGCTGGAAACGACACACCACAGAAACTCAACCGCCTCGAGCTGCTAGCGAGGCTCCAAAACAATTGGGATTATGTCCGTGGAGGCCACGTCCCAGATGTCAGTTAAATTATTATTATTATTTCTGCTATTTTAGCCCGTTTTAAAACCAGTTTTAATCACACTTACGGACTGAATTATTATTATCCATGCAAATTTCTGTATGAAAATAGAATCAAGATATATATACCAGCCCGTTTACACCAAGTACCAAGTACCAGCAAGGATACTTCTTTCATGGGTACTGCAAATAACTTAGACAGTGTTTAAGCATTTACCATCATCTTTATAGTCTGACTGTTTGTAACACTATAAAAAGTCTGTAACCCACATCAATGATTGAAAGCATGACATATCTACACAATTTAGGTATGAAGGTATTTATTTGTCTAGCCAAGAATAGATAGACTTCATTGTCTCACTACGCAGCATGCGTATTACGGTGGAAATGAGAAGAGTCATAGATGATTATGTTAATAGGCACAGCTACGCGGGGCCAAGATCTTGCATGGATATCCCTTGGCGTCAAGCCAAACTTACTTTGTTATAATTATATGAAAGTGCCACTTTGATATGCGAAATAAGAACTATTGCTCGTGTATTAGTGATATTTCAGAAAACTTAGGGCGCACTTCCATTATGTCGTATTATTTTATTTATCGTTTGACGACAGTCGCTTCTAGCCTGTTCCTATATCACGACTGTCTGTCGTGACTGAGTCGTGGACCTTTATTCTATCGTTGAACGACTGTCGTGTCTAGTTCCCACTAGATAACGGTGACGACAATATATCGGTTCACGGCAGCCGCTTTGTCGTTTACACGACACAATCGTTTGAAGCTGCGATTGTCTGTCGTCACATTTTTATCTTTATATTTATTTTTATATATTTATTTATAATTTTTTTTTAAATTATATTTATCGTCTGACGACTGTCGTCCCAGATCTTCCCATTGTCACGACAATCTGTCGTCGTAACGCCAAAAAGTTGTGAACGACAAAAAGTTTTGAACGACAATTAATCGTGTTCTATGTGTGAACAACTTCATTAAAATACACAAGCTTCGACACATTAAACTATATGATTATCTGTCGTTACGATATAATCGGAACGCACCCTTAGAAAGAAAAAAATATAAAATTAAATTGTTCGTATCTAGTTAAGAATTATTTCGAAAATCATGATGATTAGCGTTAGGCACCTTAGTGTAGTTTTTGAGTTGTAACTCAAACTGGAATTTAAATATCCTATAACAATTTAATTAGTGCTCTCTAACATATTTTAATAAGGTACCTTTACCTTTGTTACGACACAAGTGCCATAATAGATTTGATCTATCAAACAATCGCCAAAAATCACGAAAGAAATACCAATAGATCATTAGAGAGGATATACCGCAAATTTATTTTTTGTACTGCATTGTCCGCACTGTGCGGTATGTCTGTTTGTTATTTTTCATTTTTCGAACATTTGTTCAAAAGTACTTCTTTGTTAAATGTTTATATTTACAATAAGTAGCATGATAGAACTTAAACCGAACCTGTCATAAAATACATATAATAACTACACTCTAATTTATCAAAGTAAAACTTCTTAAGCATTAAAGTTAATGGAAGTTTGTGTAATTGAACATAAACAAACAGGTTTACAAACAAATACATAACAATGACACATACAAACACACAGAATGTGACCGAGACAAGGCCCATCGGTGTCGAAACATTGATCTATTTGGAGCAGATGAGGCAATCGGCCTCGATGGCAGATATGCTAGGGTCCATTCAAACTATCACACGTAGTTTTAATGGAATTTTAGTCAAGGTTAAAACTGATAAACTAAACTAATAACTTAAAATCAAAAAGCAGCTAATAGTATTAAAATATATGTGAATATAAATTCAGATGAAAACTCCGAATAATTTACCGTACAATTCTCACCATGTTTTTATACTATATATACGTGTATTTACAATTTTAAATGGTCATTTTAAGTTTAATATCATTTTAGTAGCACTAGAGGGAGCTCTATTCTATATTGGTATATATATCTTGATTCTATTTTCATTTTAGTAGCACAAGGAGTTGTGAAAGAGTTTGTCCAAGGAAGTATTGCCAACTTACTTATTTCTGTCGCCTAACAGTAAAGTGAGCATTACTGCGTTTTTGATTTTGAAGGGTAAGGGTGCTACTAATGAAATTACGCATGGGACTTGTCAAATTATGTTTCAAGGTAACGGGCGCGGTGGCAGTGCCCCAGATCTTTGCGATTTAAGGCTCTGAGTGGCACTGCAACTGTTACGGACAGCCGTGTCGCTTACTATCAGGCCCACGACTTCTTTGCCCGTCACTTGGTATCATACATACAAATACAATTTGAGTTTCACTATCTTAGTATTTGTGATTTTAATCTAAAGCAAACAAATTAAATGTTATTTATGAAGGTTGCCTATTAAACAAAATATTCGATTGTAAGTAAAGGTCTTTATTATGCTATTCAAGAATTGCATAATTGTTATTGTTCATGAATGCTCTATAGTATTTTTACGGTGGGTAGACATGAGAAATGATTTATGCTCCAAAAGCGATTAACTTGACGTGTATACGTGATGGTGTGAATTTATATGACGTTTTAATAACAATTGTGATATTAAATGTTTTCTGAGGTGCTAATTAAATGCACAAAAGTTCAGGGAAAAGGCCTAAGTGAAAATTATAATTGACATATTTAAATAATTGATACAAAAATCGAATAAACTCAAAGAAAAATTCTTTCGATCTGGCTGAACTTGAATCAGCGATATTCTTGTCTAATGCAATCTTGGGTAATCGCTCTCCTAACTGAGCTACGGAACTAGTCAACAGATCTTATGTAGAGAAATTCATGGTGTGGTTGAAACTACTCCATTAGTACTTTGACAATAATAACCTTTTTATAAAAAAAAACCGACTTCAAAAGTTTGTGGAATTACATCTGTTTGCCAAGTGTTATTGAAATCAGTTACCGAAAAGTATGCGAAACCGGTTACATTCCCTAGTTTGCCACCCTTAGAGGTGGAATATTTTCTTCAAATTTAAATGGGACCAATAACGCATACACTCATAACCCCCCGCACAAGGGGTTCCCTGCATCGCGGGTGCCATGGCACTGTGCACAGGTGTGTGTGTGTGGACACACACATAGACAACCATAAATTACAAACTATATTATTACAAGAAATAAATGTAAGCGATACAAATATTTCTTCCGGCCCGGGACCTTTGCGTGGCAGTCCAGGAAGGTAACCATTCAATCTTCAAAATCGGTTCACAACATACACACATACACACAAAAAAACGCGTAACATACACACAAAAAAAAACACGTCGAATTGAGAATAATTAAGTATATTGAATATATTTTCATTCCTCTATAGTCTCGGTCACACATTAATGATGAATGAGTCATCAATATACTATCATTTATCTTTATGCCACTTATGATAAGCTAGTCCAAAGTCCAATGCTAATATATTGTAATTTACGCCTAAGGTAACACTTACACTCTATGTTTTTGATCTAATTCTAAATATAGTCCTTTTCTTTAAAGTAACTATAGCAATCAATGAAGAAAGACAGAGAGGAGAAAAATAAGGTTTGTCCTACTCGGTTTTTTCTTACGAATCAGTTTCAGCAGTCTTTATTAATCACTTCAATTTGAAAAGGTTGCTCATTTATCATTCTGTTCGATCACGGCGGCTTGGCGAAGTGGGAAATCGCAACAAAAGTTATAGGGTCCCATCCCGGAAAGTCCCCAAGTCCGATACGAAATTGTTCGGGAAAAGGTCAACCTTTTACTTTCAATTTCAGTTTAGATGTTACAAATAGACCTTCTGTTTAACAAGGTTACGAGCAGAAGCCGTTTACTATTCAGTGTGTGCATACGATTTTGGTCTTACAAAACATACAAACCGAATGATTTGGGTTGTGAAATTGGGAAAATGCTTTTTTTGGACCAATTACTAAAATATGGTACACATAAGTACTAAGAAGTTATCATATATACCTATTTGTACCATAGTTACGCATTTCTAAACGTAAAACATCTGCAAGTGTACTATTTACTTTATAGTAGCAGCTCCTTGTGAAAGAGTTCGTCCCGGGAAGTACTGCCATCTTACCTATTTCTGCTGCCTAGCAGTAATGTGAGCATTAATGCGTTCCGGTTTAGAAGGGTAAGGGTGCTGGTGAAATTACTGACACCTGGGACTTCTCAGCTTATGTCTCAGGGTAACGGGCGCAGTGGCAGTGCCCATAAGATCTTTGCGATTTAAAACTCTGAATGGCACTGCAACTGCTATGCATAGGCGTGTCGCTTATCACCAGGCGCTCGACATGTTCGTCCCGCCACTTGATATCATAAAAAACTTTTAATTTTTATAACTTTAAGGAATTGCTGCTTCTTGCTTATTAACAACAGCACCTGTTTGTTACTCTTTATTTCTTTTTCAACCGACTTCAAAAAAAAGAGGAGGTTCTCAATTCATCTGTATGTTTTTTTTTGTATGTACGTTACGCGAGAACTCCGCCATTTGTAAACCGATATTGATGATTCTTTTTTTGTTGGAAAGAGGGTACCTCAGAAGTGGTCCCATGTAAATTTGAAGAAAATATTCCACCTCTAAGGGTGGTAAACTAGGGGATGAATGATTTTTGAGGTCGGTTTTTTAACCAGAGGTTAGGTTATCTTTTATTTGTATCATGTTATTGTTGTTTAATTGTTACTGTGTTAGAATAAATTAAATTTACCTGGATGTGGATGACCATGTGGTTGGTCGGCAGGGGGCTTCATTGAGGACAGCGCAGAGAGTGGCGTGTAGCGGGATTCATCTCGAGAACATCCCTCCTGTGCAAGAAACGTTGATAGCTTTATAGTTTTTCGATGATATTTTTTTGTACTATACTACAAGAAGAATAGTATTTTTTATGAAAAATAGTAACACAAAATGACAGTCGTCTTCAGAGTCACAAATTCATTAAAGGGGTTGATATTCAAAATTTGCTATTTACGAGGTTGAAAACTATAGTGGAATAAAAACCTTATTATTATAATATAGCTTTTGCGTGCTTGGATGACATAAATCCGTGGTAGTGACCCGTTTAGCTCTTACAGGTTGTTTCGATCTATGATATTTGAAATAAAGATTGTAAGGGTATACAAATAGTTATTTACAAAGAGCAACCCCTATAGATACTTGCTTATTCTTCTCAGGGGATGAATTGTTATTATAGTTCAAAATATAGTGATGTATGTGATTATTCTTCTGCCTTAAGAATGAGCAGTAGAATTTAATCGATATGACGATTTCAAGTGTAATTTCCTGACCTATGAAATAAAGATTAGATAATCTTGATAACTCTTTTCTTTTCATTGATCTTAGATAACTCAGATGAGTTTAAGTTTTTATCGTTCTCCTTTGTCTAATGATTTGAAATGATCATTTTTGTGTACAGGGGTGCGAATTTCTTCACTAACGAACGTTTCAATAAATAAATATTTGAAAATGTTGATTTAAAACTTCGCTACGTTTAGTTAATGTCACCCAATACGAGTGTTTAAAGCAACCATAATTGAGTTCATGGCGCAAACGATCTAATCACTATTACGGGTAAATCTGCTCCTTTACATGACACTTGTTTACTCGATCCACCCTAAACTCTTGTGTAGAAATTAAAAAAAAAAACGCTGTCTGCGATGGTACGGACAACGGTACAAAATGTGTAGTCTGACATTTTTGTTCGAAAATCGCCTCCAGTGCAACGGAACACGGTACGTCAATGCGTAGGTTGATGTGCTGGCGTGTGTACATACGAGTCATGAAACAGTTATCTAAAAGACAGATTAGCTTGATATTTTGACATCGACTCGCGTCGATTTACAAAAAATACAATATCGATTGTATGTTTCTTACACATTTATTCGATACTGTCTGATTACACATGAATATTCGAAAAAATACGATGTCGATCGTCTGTTGCTTACAAATTTACTCGTTTTATTTAAAAACACATGTGCATCATCAAACAATAATGTACATCACTACATTTTGAACTATAATAACAAATAATTAATTATTACTACGTAACTTATTTTTAATTTGCTAAAAACATATTCCAATTCAATATTTTTGTATCGAATACGTTATCCAGATCTGATTTCTACGAGTGTATTGAAATGACAGATAAACGGTCATCTTTTAATTTTGATGAATGTGAAAAAAATACCGAAAAATTTAATAGGTTTAAACTAAAGCGCTAAGGCAACGAAACGTCAACGTTGTCACTGTAAAACGATCAAGCGCAACCTCAATCTGTGATTAATTTATCGACCAAAATATTGAACCACTGTGCGTATTCAGTTTTCCGAAAGGGTTTAAACTTTGCTGTCTCCTCGTTATGTTCTCTATAAAAACATTATCTGTAACTGATGAAAAATACCAAGCAGATTACAGTTACTACTCGTTAATGTTTTGTTTGTTTTTTCTACTTTTCCTTTTAATTATTAAAAGAAAATTGAATACGTTAAGTGAAAAATGCACATTTTTAATATATTTTACAAATCGTATGTATGTAGCGTAAATTGGAACAAGTTGTTTGGAAATAAAAAGTGAGGTAATTAGAATCAATTACTTTCAGTAATTATTATTATTAATTAATAAATTCAATTAAGTTCAGAATAGGTTGATGACTAATACCACCTCAATGAGCCGTGACCATGGGACCAGTAAGTTTCATTATAGACTATTAATGAAAGCTAGACACCAAGGCTTTGCAAACCTATTTTACGAAATGTGAAATTCGGTTTACCTTAGTCTAAATGATAGCTTTTTTATTCACTTTGTAAGTTATGTGTTATGTGGAAAAGATTTAAGCGAATTTCGTTGAGAAAACAGAATTGAATTCACGTGAATGTAGAGGCGATGGCTTTCTCTTTACCAAAACCAGTTTAATGTTCTTTCTTTAAGGTGATATTTTATGCCAGCGTTTAAACGAAATAGCAAAAGTAATTCTTACCTTTTCACAGTTAGCTGTTGCGGTTGTTTGGGTGTGACTTGTAGAGGAGATACGGTACTGCATTCCGGACACAGTGCAGAAACCCTCGTGATGATGTGTTGAGTATACACCAGTTATTGTAACGTCTGTATCTTGGTTCACGATTACTTCCACTTTCTGTTTTCTATCAGTCATCGACGTCTCCTCGCATTCTCTTTTTGCATCCTCGTTTTTTACTTCCGACTTAACGCCGGAACCAGCCCCGTTTTTTGACTTCTGAGTAAAAGACTCATCGCTACAAGAATCGGAGGTAGTGTCGTCCTTACTAGACTTTGGTGAACGCTTCTCATAACTAGCGGCTAATATTGCTGTGGCGTTCAGGCTGGCCATACGCTTTTGGACTACCATGTCTTTCAAGTCCATCACAACTTCGTTTCTATTGCGTTTCTTTTTCACCGGCACTCCGACCGTTTTTTTCATTTTTGCTGGTGGTTTAGAATCTGAATCAGATTTATTAGAAGAATGCAATTTCGTAGTGTTCTTCTTTTTCTCAGCAGTCGCAGATTTCTTTTTAGATTCCATTTCACTATCCTCACTGGAAGAAGTACACGATTTAGGATCCCAGTATTTACCAGCACTTCTTATACCAGGTACCCCTCGTAGTGATCTCTGCGGTGGATTGTCATCAGAACTTTCAGAACTTTCATCTTTTTTATCTTTTCTGTGCTCATATTCCGATTCTGAGGTACTGTCTTGTTTCTCAATTTCTTTAGGCTTGCTGTCTTTACCTTTAGTTGTAGTGTGAGCCTTGGAGGTACTTGGAATTGGTTGTCTATCAACAGTTTTCATCAAACCCAATTCCATATGAGTTCTGCTTTCATTCTCATACAAGCAATGAACTTTTGCCATTGCATTTAAAGAAGCCATTCTATGTTTTTTCGGTCCACTCCACATAGACAGAAGTTTAAGCCGCCTCTTGCTAGGTTTTTCACTTCCAAATATTTTCATTTCATCCTTCAAATCTACAAGAGAATCTTTAGATAGTTCTTTTAATTCTTTCGAAGTCCATTTCTTTGCACTATCAGTTATTCGCTTATATTTTTTGTTTTTCGTTTTCTTACTTTTAGGAGTATCTGATTCGGAAGACTCTTTGGTGTCGTTGTCATCATTAGACTCATTAACGCTTTCATCTGAAGAACTATAGTGGAAAGTTTTCGTGTTGAGAGCAAATTTAGATGTGTCAAGTTCCTCATCCGACATACTACTTTTTTTCTGTTGCTTAGCCTGTTTAGCCTTAGTTGAAACTTTCTTAACATTTGCGCATTTTTCGCTTTTATTTTGATTTTGCTCTTGATCAGAAAACTTGATTGGACTGAAGGGTTTTCCAGTTACACTAGATTTTCTTGCGACCATTTTATAAGACTTACTAACGATGGGTTTTGGTTTTTCTTCTTCTTTGTCACCTGCGCTCGTGTTATCTTCATTAGGACAACTATTTTGATTTTCATTACCCTTTTGGAGCTCCTCTGTGCGTTTATTGGCTTTCAGCTGTTTGACCACTTCTTCAATTGGTCTATGTGGAGAATATTTTTTCTTTTCTGGGTCTTTTTTGTCAATAACGGTACCTTTCACTCTTGCAATAGGCCTAACTCTGCCGATGTTTTTGTTAATTGGATTACGGAAATCAGATAGAATGCTTTTGGGGGAATCGACTTTTTCAGTAAACGTGTAGACATCAATATCAGGTCCCTGAGATACGAGATTGTTTGTATTTTTTTTATCTTCATTGTTCCCATCATTTTTAGTCTCGCCTTTAAAAGATAAAAACCTCTCTGACATGCTTAAATTACCCTTTGATGTTTTTAGGCATTTTACATCTATGTCTACCGTCCTCGGATGTCGACTTGATGTAAAAAATTTTGGGGGCCTTTCGTGTTCAGTTTTTGTTGTTTCAGGTGGAGTTGTTGCTGGTGGATTAGATGAATTGTTGTTCGTTGGCTTAATTTCATCAATTATCTTAACTTCTAACTGCTCCTTAAGTTTACTGTCATCTTTAAGGGCAGAATCTTTCTTTATGTCTTCTTTTTTATCAGCTGATTCCTCTTTACCAGTTTTGTTATCGGTAGTATTTTTTGCATCCATCTTTTCAGCGTTATTTTCAACTTCCTGCACAGTTTGTTTCTTTTGAGTTAGTCCTTTTTTGTTTTGATTTGTATTGGTTTTCTTGACAATCGTTTTAGCTTTAGAGAATTTAGCTGGTACTTTCCTTGCAGCATCTACATTAATTTTGTACTTTACATCATCTCCGTCCATGTTTCCTTTTTTCTTGGTTGCTGCTTTTGGTTTCTTGGACGATTTCAGAATTTTCTTAGGGCCAACTTTTTTAGTAGTACTTTCTGGTGGACTTTTAGCCGTGTCTTTCTTTTCTTTAGGATCTTTTTTAGGCTTTTTTGTTGGCGAGTTACTACGAGAACCACTTTTAGACTGTCCACTCTTAGCACTGTCCAGTGAGGTTTCGTGTCTATCTCCAGTTGAAACATCGTCATCTTTTTTGATTGATTCATCTTTAGTAGAATTTTTCTTAGTAGTTTTTACGAGAGATTTTTTAATTAAAGTCTTGACTTTTTTCGGAGAAACTGCTTTTCTTTTAGCTTGTTTTCCAGCGGAGCCCGATTTCAATGTTGTCTTATTTAAAGCCCCTTTTTTAGGTAATGGTTTTGTAGCTTGTGACCGCATTGTCCGATGTGGTCAGTTGAATTTTTCCCTCATTGATGGATCGATACTAGGGCGTTCACATCCTGCAACAAACAAAAAAAACAATCATTTGCACCGTTGACTATAGCTCAAATAAAAAAATAAAAATTTAATATCAGCCCGGTGCAACCCATTTTTAAAAGAACTACCAAAGCGCAGCCGTCGCAGTAGATCAAACCTTTTGTAGTGTGATTTGCCCCCTGACAGATGGCCGTTATTGTTACGCTCGGTTTTCTTCGCAGTAACATAACGGAAATCTTGATAGTTATGAAATGAGGACGAGTGCCATCATTCATTATTGGTTTTCTTTTGTTTGTTTATTAAAATATGTTGTCTTAAAGGAACTTAAACAATAATTGACCAACAAGACAGCGAGATATTCTATATTATGGGTGATTACAATATTATCTTGGACTTATACAGTTTCAGTAATATCATAATGCCATTTACATTAACAAAAAATTGCAAAGAAAAATCAACGAACTGTCAAAAAACAAAAGACGAACAAAGGATATAAATTCAAATCAAACATCTGCCGCAGCATGTGCATTAAAGCTTCGATACGATGTTATTTCTTGTACGTTCTTTTGAAAAAAGGCCCGAAACTAACCGAATTTTGTACCTGCCGACACGTGCCTTCGTCTTAATGATTTTATAACGATAAACGATGATATGGCATATGTTTAATATGACTTAAAAGTTGATATTTTATATATTTTTTATAAATAGGTTT
The DNA here is from genome assembly GCF_003589595.1 of Hyposmocoma kahamanoa. Classification (NCBI taxonomy): domain Eukaryota; kingdom Metazoa; phylum Arthropoda; class Insecta; order Lepidoptera; family Cosmopterigidae; genus Hyposmocoma; species Hyposmocoma kahamanoa. The sequence continues at coordinate 1,888,253 of NW_020654972.1, read as the reverse complement.
AGTTTTTTTATTGACGTGGCGTCCTTGTCTTCTGTCAAAATCTGTAGAAGTTTTTTAAAGACAATATGCCATTAAATCACTACAATGTATTTACAATCGCAATAGATTTTAGGTTCAGGTCAAAGTGAGTATGAGGCAACATCTAGCCTCAGGTCATGCTCAGGTCTCATATAAAAAGCAAGGACGTAACTTAATCATTAATATACATCTATATTACTTAGAATTTGAACATTTTTTGTTTGTAATTATTTGATAATGTTTGAGTGACGAATGCTTCATAATTATTGATACCAGTAGGACAACTTAAAGGTATCACTCAACTAATAAATTTTAGTTGGTATAAATAGAGTTGAGTATGAAAGCCTGCCCTTGCCTTCGCAGTTAAGAGGCTCCCAGCTTTAAGAGTCGTTACAAGCCTAATTGGGCAAAATGTGAGCCAGGAAACTAGAGGCACTATGCGAAGTGCAGATGGTTATTATAGGTACACGACGTTGTAAATGAAATTTTAAAATCATTTATTGTACTTTGTAGTACGCTTGCTGTTGTTGATAAGCAATCTTAACAATTACCTGGTTGTACGTATGTGCTTAATACTCTTTAGCAAATTATGTTCATTGAAATTAAAGGAATGTAATGATTAATACAAAGAGTGACACATAGAAAAATCTTTCGATATGACAGGACCGTGTCTGACGCAGGTTCGTGTCCTGTCTTTTTTGTTGCTTTTTGTGGTTTGTGTTCAGTCTTTGTTTTAATAATTACTAACTGAAATTACAGGCACATGGGACTTGTCAACTCATGTCTCAGGGCGACGGGCGCAGTGGCAGTGCCCCTCAGATCTTTGCCATTTAAAGCTTTGAGTGGCACTGCCACTGTTATGGACAGGCGTGTGGCTTACCATCAGGTGCACGACTTGTTCGTCCAGTCATTTGATATTATAAAAAAACAAACTAGAGGAGTAATTAATTGTACTCTTTTGAATATTTTTATTAATATTTTCACTTTATTACATTATTAAAGTAAGATTTATGTATTGTTGATATAGACAACATTGACATTGACTCAAAACTCAATGGTTTCTAGATGTTGTAATAATTGTTTGTTTTGTACCTATGTAATTGAATATTCAATAAAATCAATATTGCAATTAATTGAATGCGTTTATCCTTTCTCAAATCATCAAGTCGTTAGGTTGGGAAAAATTCTAAACTATTTTTACTTTAGGCTAGATAAAAAGACAATGTTTCAATATCTAAGAAGACATTAAATCCAGGCTGACAGAAAATAAATGAATAATCTTCTAGGTTTTTATCTTTTACTTAAAATCGGTCAGTGGTATAGTACTTTGACAATGTATACTATACATAATATATTTAGTAGCAGTAGAGTTCCTTGTGAAAGAGCTAGTTCAGGGAAATACTGCCATAATACCTATTTCTGCTGCAAAGTAGTAATGTGAGTATTATTGCGTTCCGGTTTGGAAGGGAAACGGTGTTGGTGAAATTACAGGCACATGGGACTTGTCAACTTATGTCTCAGGGTGACGGGCGTAGTGGCAGTGCCCCTAAAATCTTTGCGATTTAAAGCTTTAAGTGGCACTGCAACTGTTATGGATAGGCGTGTCGCTTACAACCAGACGATTCGTTCATCTATTGGTATTATCCAAAAAAATAGAACACAAACCTGGGATCTTATAATCGTGTAATTGGTATAATAAAGGAAAATGTTGTTTCTGGTGTCTCTGTTAATACCTTCAAAAACAAGTTCGACAACTGGCTACGAAAGAGTGAAGCAGTGCTAAAAAAGTGAACTAAAACAAACGATATAAATTTCAACACTGTGATGACATGATTCTGATTGAAGATGATGATGAGTCTGATTTCGAATTAATTCCGAAAATGGATATGAGTTGACTGATCTGAACTTCAGATTGACTTTGAAATGATTTATTTATTTATTTATTTGTTTATAGAGAGAGTTGATATTTATAAGAGCTGTATCGCTACTGTGTTACCAGGAATATATGCCCCTTATTTCGTCTCTATTTCTGGTTATATACTCGATGACCCTCGATTACTGTCAGAACGGACACATTCTTAATTTGAAACACTACAAAATCTTGATATTGATTGGTCGTAGTTTCAAATTTAAAAAGAAATAACAAAGTCTGAATTGTTAATATAATTTAAACCCTGTTGGCATATCGATGAAAGTTCAATACCTTCAATATCTATTATTACAAGTTAGGACGTTTTGATATTATATTGAAATTTTAATCAATGTACTGCCATCTAGCGGTTGATTGCTGAACGACGACAAATTGAAGTTAATAATTTAGTTCTCCCAACAAGAATCAACCATATTGCAGAGACATAAGCTTTACTTTCGTTTCTTGTAACAAAAAAAATATTTCGATAACCAGAAAATTGAAAATTTATTAAAATAAGACTTTCCAATGATATGAAATACCACCACGGGTAATATTTTTCATGCGGCTATCACGTTTGCACTCCAAAACAGCACAATAAGGTATTTTTCGGAATTTAAAGATTTAGGATTTTAAAGAATTTGCACGAAAGAATGACACTACCATACCATAAAAAGCGAAAATGACAGACTGAGGTCAGATAGATCTTTCAAGACCTATAGTTGACACGCGTCGGTCGCTAACAAACCACTTCTACTGTATTTTTTGTTCTGTGATTATAACTACGGGTATGATTTGATTACATACTTTGCCCAACTAAAACCGCGCTTTGATAAATTTGCTAACTCTTCGTATGGTAAATGTGATCTCATCAACTGTGTGTCGTTGATTCAGCGGTGTGTATTGGCTATTTCCACCTTGTAACACTATTGTATAGAGTCGGCACAAAGGGGAAAGAATGCAATTACGAGTAAAGTTTGACATCGACCATCGTTAATATAAGGCAGTGTTGATGTTACCCATTATAAACCGGACAAAACCAGGTAAACAACTTTACGAATCTAAACATAAAGTAATCTCCGCTTCGATGAAAGAATGTATCACAATTTTTCTTTTTTATTAACAAGATTCCGAAGTTTTTATATAGCCCTCACGTACAAGTATTTGTGAATGATATGTGTAACAGGATTCCGTTGTCAAACGATATTCTACGATGAAAGGGGTCGCGAACGCTCGGTTTTTTCCGCCGAGCTACTGAAACGTAATATCCATTCGCGTAAGAGCAAGCAAAGCAGAGAATGGTCAAACTATTCCAATAAAAGTTTAAACGGCTTTCGCTAGCGAATCTACGAATATTATATAACTAAAGAGCCCCTGCCGCCTCGTTTCGTTACTTTTTACAGAAAATTAACGAATCACAAAATGTTACATTGTGGTTTTCTCATTGTAGACAACAATTGGGTTAGCTTGGAAGTTCTTTTATTTAAAAGTAGGTTTGTAAGCGTAATTAAATGTGTTTCAGCGAGTTTGCGAGTATTTACAAAGTTTTCATTTTAGGTCTCATTCCGTAAGGATTTCAGCAGGTTGTGTTTTCTTTTGTTACGCATTGGAAACTTGAAAAATATTATAATGATGAGTCATAAACTTTTTAAATGCTCATGCTGTTCTAGTCCAATCGGGTCGAGATAATTTTTTATATTTTTGTCTGTACGATCTTTGCTTCAATAGTAATAAGAAACTAGTAGAGCATTGTTACAAAAAACAGATGGATGTTGTGATAGTGAAAAAACAGCATGATATCAATAAATAGTTTTTTTTTTTGGCAGGGGTTCCCGTTGAGAAGCCAAACGATATGTAAAATTATAAAGAAATAAAGTTGAACATAGAACTACAATCAGGTGTGTCCATTGCAACGTACCAGCCACGCATAAATCAGACAGTCGCTTACGATATGAAATGCAATTTACGTCGTCGGCTAATTTAATCAGACGCAGTCTACCAAGACCGGCGAAACGGCCAGGCAGGGCGCGCGGCACACGGCGTTTGCGCCGACTAAACGGAGACTCGCCACGAATTAGTTTGGGAACCACACTTTGTTACATAGAAATAATAAATTGGCGAGTTGTCATGTTCCCCTAGTACAATAGCCCCACTGTATATAAAAAGTCAAAATTTGTCTTTGAAAATTGGAACATACGAGTACCTACTCGATCTTCTAATTAATATCAAAACGAGATGTTTATCTATGTTTATCTATCTATGGATATCTATGTTTTGGCCCTCCTTACGTAAGTTTCTTCTATAGATAGTTGCATTAATATTAGCACAACAACAACAAAAATTAATAAATCATCATAATATAATTAAGGCTATCAGCGCAAAAGTGATGTAACACATATTTACTTATATTACTTTAAATGATACTGAAGTACATAATTATTTCATATTTTGAATGCTATTTATATGTTTAAAAAATAATAATAATGAAACATTTTTTTCTACTCCTGTATCTGTCAATTATAATTTCATAATCAATATCACAAAGGAGCTCTTTTTAGTTCTGAACTAAAATACTTTTTAAATAATTGTCTATGGTACTCACCAGTGAACTGAAAAATTCCATTATACTTCTGTGCAGTAGGTATTCGAAATTATAATAATTTCAACATCGTATTTTTGCTAATTAAAATAGCAAATATGACGCTACTTAAAAGCTCTACTGCTTTAAATTGGCCAAAAGTTCTTCCAACCAGGCCATAATTCTTTCTAAAAAAAGTGATTGGTTAACATAAAAGCGTTCGATGGCCAATGGTTGGCCACTTCTATTCCATCTCTTAGGTGTTTTGTTCTGTAGCGTTTGTTTGGCTTTCGTCTAAATATATGAAGAAACTGTACGGTGGAAACTTTGCCTACCCAAATAAATGAGTGAAAAGTTACTTTAAAAAATTGAATTTGTTGTCATGGATTGTTAAGAAAATTTGCATTAAATATTGGATGTGTCTCATTATTTTCTTTTCTCGTACAAAAAGTATTGTATGCAAAAATTACACAATTAGGTCTTAAAATTTCATACCTATTACGGTACTCGACTTTTTTAACATTTGCACAAAACACTATTTTATACATGAATAATAAGAATATTGTAGAAAAAAATATATAGGTGGGTTACACCACTTTAAAAAAAGAAAGCCGTAGTAGCCTAATGGTTCGAATCCGGGCTTGCACTTCGGAGTTTCTCAGAATTTATGTGCGAAATTTAATTTGAAATTTACCATGCCCTTTTTCGGTGAAGTAAAACATTGTAACTAAATGTGCATGTCGAAGACGGTTCACAATCCTCACAAAACGTGAGAAGTCCTCAACCCGCATTAGGCAGTGGGACTGTTTTATTTTCCGCTGATAGCTTCAATTAATAATAATAAATTACAATTAGCACAAGATTCCACTATATTTCGAAACTATACCAAAATTAATTTCTAGTAACTGTACTTATGAAAAAATATCCTATTATTATTAATAATATTATACAGGGCGTCCCAAAGTTATGGGCCATGAAGGGGAAGTACCTTAAATATCGTAGATAGAGTATTTTGCTGAAAGAAGACTTTATGTTATTTTTAAAAGTTAGTAATTCTGCATTCATAGATTAAAAAAAAAATATTTGCTTCGTCTGGGAATCGAACCGACTTAAATGTCAAAAAAAAAGCACCCTACTTTTATGATACCAATCGAAAGAATAGCTAAAAAATAATAACTCTGCTTAAGTAACATAGTATTTTAAATGAAAGGAACAACGTGAAATTAATTATTTTAATCAAATTAAAAACATACATGAAACTGCCGTACCTAGTCAATTAAGTGGGTATTTTTTGTAAATTAATTAATTAAATGCTCAAAATGTGATCCCTCTTGTCTTACGCAAATCGCCAATCTTTTAATGAGTTCGCTGCCTGTTGATTTTCTTATCATTTTATGGTGAACACTCGATGTGATATGGATCAATTCTGTTTGCAACTCGCCCAGGTTCTCGTATCGCTTTTTGTATAGCATATCTTTTACGTATCCCCAAAAGAAGAAATCTAATGGTGTAAGGTCCGGGGATCTGGCCGGCCATCTAATAGGTCCATTTGTACCAATCCATATAGCAAAACTTTCACTTAGAAAATCTGCAGCTCTCCGACTATTATGAGCCGGAGCTCCGTCCTGTTGGAAAATTAAGTTTTCTTGCTCCGCCGCGGAAAGATTTCTTATCTCATCCATTAAAATTTGAAGTATTCCTAAATACTTTTCTGTGTTCAAGGTTCCTTGGTAAAAATGGACTAAGAAAACCCGGTTTTTTAAAAGTCCGCACCAACAATTGAGTGAAAAACGCACTTGGTTATTCGTTTCAGTGACTCGTAGGGGATTTTCTTTAGACCAAATACGATTATTGTTGCGGTTATACATACCGTTATTGCTAAAGTTAGATTCATCTGTCCAAATAATATTATCCAAAAAATTTGGATCTTCGAGCAAGCGTGCCTGGATATCAAGACAGAAATTTTTTCTCCTTTCTGTATCGCCCGGAAGTAATTTTTGAACCAATCGTCCTTCAACATAACTCTTAAAACCGTGTTTTTTTAATACACGGTGTATTTTACTTTTCGAAATTCCAATTTCAAGTTCTCCTTCTCTCACTGATCTTTTCGGAAAAGCCGAAAAGTAAATTAAAATATCAAGTTCTTCGTCGTTGATCATGTGGTTTTCTTGCTGTGGTTCTCTTGGGCGTTTATCGAAACGTCCAAGAATTTTCAAATTGTTCACAAGCCTTTTCAAAACTTTACGAGACGGTATTTGTCTATCAGGATATTTTACGCTATACCACCGCAAACTTCTAGAGATATCTTTATCGTTCAAAAAATATGCTTCCATTAGATCAAAACTTACTTGATATGCCATGTTCGCAATAAATTAACACGATAACACTTGTGTAAGTAAATTAAGACTAAACAGATCAATATCCAAAATACAAACGCTCGCACACACTGTTCCATTTTCAAATTTGAGAACAACATTTAAAAATATTAGTTCTTTTTAAAATGTTTTAAAAAGTATTCATTCAAACAAACGCTCTCATAAACTGTTCCATTTTCAAATTTAACAACAACATTATTTTTGTTTTAAATTTGCCTTCTGTCTAGCTTACAGAGGACGTATTGAAATACTAAGTTTTATCATTTTATCTACACGTGCACTTATAATGGAAAACTAGGTATGCAAGTATTTTATGAAGTGGGTACTTATTTACGAACAATCAATGCATCTTTGGAATGATAATATCGCTACTTTTCAAACGTCGTCGTCGGCAATAAATAACTTTCTTGAAATATGATTCAATCATTTCACGTTGTTCCTTACATTTAAAATACTATGTTACTTAAGCAGAGTTATTATTTTTTAGCTATTCTTTCGATTGGTATCATAAAAGTAGGGTGATTTTTTTTTGACATTTAAGTCGGTTCGATTCCCAGACGAAGCAAATATTTTTTTTTAAATCTATGAATGCAGAATTACTAACTTTTAAAAATAACATAAAGTCTTCTTTCAGCAAAATACTCTATATACGATATTTAAGGTACTTCCCCTTCATGGCCCATAACTTTGGGACGCCCTGTATATATATACATATATCTGTGTCGTATTAAAATATCGTTCGTCATTATTATTATAGAAACTACATCGTCTGTGACAGGCTTAAATAATTTGCTTTATATATTTTTGCCGAAAAAAATCGTAATCGTGCAGGCAGTTGGGAGTTTAAGTATTTCTACGTGTGGGGAATTGGGTGTATAAGAGAGTTCATATTCCATTGTAGAATTGTTTTTTTAGGAATTTTATGACTTAGGCGAATATCGGCTACTGAACTCACATAAATTAGCGAATTAACTTCGCAAAAAAATGGCAACATTGTTATATAATTAGAGCTTATGCACATGACGTATATTATATGCGCCGACGATACGCATTTCACGCGTCATCTGCGCGTATACGCGCCGCAGACGCGCTGTAGTGAATCGAAAAGTTGCAAGCAAGAAGCTTATATACTCTGGAGTTTACACTTACAATTTCATGTAGTTGCTTCATTTAAAAGACTAACAGAAATTACACTATATAATGTATACGCGTAGATGACGCACATTTACGGCGCGTATACGCGTGTCGTCGGCGTGTATAAAATATGCCGTATAACGTATAAAAAGGATATATTATTTTAAGACAAAATAATATATCGTAACGTAGATTTGCACACCTGTATAGGTTGAATACTGTACCGTTGATAATTGACATTGTGAATTATCAACGGTACATTATTCAACCATATTGACAATAGCACTTTTTTGTCACAAGCGCCTTAAGAAATTTTACTTGTGGTATTGTGGTGTGGGCGATTGTTTTATTATTATATTCATATTTTTTAAGCAGTTGTTGAGAAAAATAAAGAGTTTACTCTTTATTTTTTTTATTGGATTTTGAAAGGCCCTCATAGGAAGTTGTCATCTGTATGACGTACTTCCAGAATAAAAACCGATATTATGTTTGATGAATTAAACAATGTTAAGTATTTTTAGTTTAATGGCCTTGAGTGCGTGTTATTTAGAGATATTTACTCATTAATCCAAGTTATTGTTAAATATTTTTTAATATATACTTGTATTTACTTCACCATAAACAGTATTTCCCAATATAATTTATAATGTATTAAATAATTAAATTACATATTCTACAGGGTCAAGAGCACGTCAAGCTTGACACTTAAGATTTAAATCCACTTCTATGCCGCTTACGGTAAGAACGGTGCAAAGTACAAAGTGTCAAGCTTGACGTGCTGTTGACTGCACAAATAACTGAAGACACACAAATTCAAATAAGTTAATTATTGGTTTTTCTCGTCACTACTCCTGACGTCAGACTAACGACTGGCGCTGAAGCTTTTTTCAGAAAAGCTGGTTTAAATTATTAAATTTAATATCAATACAACATTATTTGTTAACAACATAAAATATGTTATATACAGAGACTGGAATTGAGGGAGTTAATTTAGCTAAACTAAAGAATAACGTGGACAATCCTTTTTACAAATCCCGGGACTTCTCGGAACTGATTGTATTTGAATATGCGTATTATTTATTGAAACTTGAGTACATTGGCGACAAATCATTTTCCTATTAAATATTTGCTACAAATTATTGTCGCAAAAAATAATATTGTAGTCAATAATCTGTAGTAGTGTTTCTATAGGTACTTTACGTATTTAAATACTTTAGCCATTTAGAAAATAAACATGAGACACATCACAGTAAAAGAAGAAATTTATTGGTAGGTCAATGTTGTATACGCATTGATGACGAAATATGCATATCCATACGAAGAAAACGTTAATACTTTAGTTAGTTTAAACTTTCACAATTACGATCACTGGTTGATGTAGATTTTATTTCAATTACAAAAAAATATATGTAAGTAAAAAAGTTGCTATTGTCAAATAATATTGCATACGAGTATGATCTTGTTAAATGTATTGTAACAATTCAATTCTGTCCCTTTACGCCTTCTTATCTCAAAGATCGCTTTACTTTCCACTGTTCTACACTCTGCCGTCCCCTTCGCTCCTCTGATACTCGCTTACTAAACATACCTCTCACAAACAACATCCCATACCTCTAATTTTTATTCCAACTCTTTTACCGTTTCTGCGATCAGACTGCGGAATTCTCTCCCTGAATCGATTCAAGGTTCCCCTTCTCTTGATTCCTTCAAACGACGTGTCAAATATCACTTCCTCAACTCCTAAGTTTTGTCTTTTTCTCCACTATCCTTTCATTTATTTTTATTATAATTTTGGAAGCACAGACTGACACAGACAAATAATACTTTGACAGTTATTTGAATAACAGTCGCATCTACCATACAGCGGCCAGGATGTTCCCATTGAAACCAAGCAGGTTTAACACCCTCCCGCAATGTGAACATCCTGTTGACAATAACAAAGTGAACACACACTTAAATTATACATATAAAACACTGCACACCAATAAACATTGAATATAAAAATATCAATCTGTATATACACCTACCTATGACTAACTTACACACCCTATATACATACAACAAAACCTTAACCTAAACTTAATAAGTGTGCACATTTGGTGTGCTTTAGTTTCGGCAACGGTTTTGTGAAAATGTCCGCAATCATGTCTTGTGTGGGTATGTATTTCAGGTGAAGATTATGTAATATAAGTGAGTCGCGGATGAAGTGGTGTTTAATGTCAATATGTTTGGTGCGTGCATGATAAGTGTTATTGTGTGCTAATTTGATAGAACTTTGATTGTCAGTGTGTATGATGATGGGTTGTGGAGTGACGGCGAATACTTCGGTTATGAACGATTTGAGGTAAATAGCCTCCTTGCAAGCCTCCGCCAGAGCCATGTACTCGGCTTCTGTCGTGGAAAGCGCTACTGTACGCTGCTTGCGAGCTTCCCATGATATAGGGGTACCGTTCAATAAAAATACAAAACCGGTGTATGAACGTCGGTCCACAAGATTGTTTCCATAGTCGGCATCAACATAACACACGGGTTGGAACTGACCTGATGGTTTAAAATGTAGTCGGTGATCCTTGGTGCCTTTAAGGTACCGAAGAACACGCTTAGCGGCCTTCCAGTGTACCCCCCCGTAATGTGCATTGAACTGCGAGAGGTAAGAGACTGTGTGAGCAATATCTGGTCTCGTACAAATGGCAATGTACATTAGTGAGCCGATAAGTTCCTGGTACGGGACTTCTTCTTCTTCTTCCTTTGTAGGCAGCGTTAGTTTGATGCCAGGTTCCAAAGGAGTTGTCACCGAAATTGCATCTGTCATGCCGAACTTATGAATTAATTTTTCAATGTATTTGGTTTGGTCGAGAGTTATTTCTTCGGTAGTTTGTGTAACTCTCATCCCCAGGCAGTCCTTGAGGATACCAAGATCCTTAACTATAAATTGCTCCTTGAGCTTATTTTTAAAAACATTCTTCATGATGTCATTTGTACAGACAATGAAGAAGTCGTCAACAAACACAGCAACTACGAGAATATCATTACCATCTCGTCTGTAGTAAATACAGTGCTCATTTGTTGCTTGGTTTAAGCTGAGTTTGTGCATAGCTTCGCACACTTTGATGTTCCATTGTCGTGGAGCTTGTTTAAGACCGTATAAAGCCTTTTTAAGTAGGCATACTTTGCCCTTTGGGTCGGTAGAGAAGCCTTCTGGTTGTTCCATGTAAATTTCCTCATTTAGGTCACCATTCAGGAACGCGGTTTCGACGTCGAGATGTTCTACTTGCAGCTTATGTTTAGCAGCAAATGCCAGTAGAACTCGGACTGACGACAGTCTAGCGACCGGAGAAAAAGTTTCGCCATAGTCCACTCCAGCTACTTGGGTGAAACCTTTGGCAACTAATCTGGCTTTGTATTTGGTGACTTGTCCACTTGTGTCCTTTTTGATTTTGAACACCCATTTACATTTCGTAGTTTTCCTGTTCACTGGTCTATCGACAAGAACCCATGTCCCGTGTTTTAATAACGAGTCATGTTCAGCCTGCATTGCTTCTACCCACTTTTCCTCTTGAGGATGACCTGTAACTTCAGTGTAAGTCTCCGGTTCGAGATCTGAAGTCATGTAAAGCTTTTGTTCTCCATATTTTTCGGGGGGATTCCTGATTCGGGTTGGATACCTTCTTTCAGGTTCAGGTGAGGGCTCTACGATGAGTTCAGGTTCGGGAACATCTTGTGAGGATGTTACAGGTCCTTCTAATAAAGGTGACGGCTCCGGGGTCACAGGTTGTGGTTGAAGCTGTGGCTGTGGTGACGGGCCTGGTTCATCATCCAGTGGAACATGAAACTGTATTAAAGGTGTCTGTGGACACGAATGGGATTCAACACAAGTGTGAGGAACAGTTTCAAAGGTTTTGTCCTCTAGGAAGACAACATCTCTAGCGAATATTATTGTGCGCGGATTGTGGGGATCTAGGAGTCGGTAGCCTTTGGTCTCAGTTGAGTAACCTGTGAACACACATGATTGTGTTTTTGGTTCAAGTTTACTTCTTTTTTCTTTTGGCAAAAGAACGTGGGCCTGGCAGCCAAAGACCTTCAGATGAGAAAGATTGACTTTGTTGCCGGTCCATAGTTCTTCTGGAATCTTGTTCTTCAAGGACTGAGAAGGCATACGGTTCTTTAGGTATATAGCCGTATTTACCGCTTCACCCCAGTAAGCTAATGGTAGCTTCGCGTCTTGGAGCATTGTTTTGGCTTTTTCGATAATGGTTCGATTTGCGCGTTCGGATACTCCATTCTGTTGTGGAGTGTACGGTATTGTGGTTTGATGCACGATACCGTTCTCCTTAAGAAACGTAGACATGTCCTTGTTGACATATTCGCGACCATTATCTGAGCGCAGAACTTTTATTCGTTCTCCAGTTTGATTCTCCATGAAATGCTTAAACTCTATAAATTTTGTAAAAACTTCGGCTTTAGATTTTAAAAGATATCCAAACGTTTTGCGACTAAAGTCGTCTGTAAAAGTTAATAGATAAAGGGCTCCGCCCCACGAGTGCGTACTCATCGGTCCGCATAAGTCCGAGTGAATTAATTGTAGGACTTTACTCGATCTACTTTTTGAGTTTGGGAAAGGTTTCTTTGCTAGTTTGCCTTGTATGCAAGGAATACACTTATCATTGTAATTCCCACTAAAATCTACGCCGATATTTTTATTTTTCAAAATACGCAAACTTTTTGCATTCGGATGACCGAGACGCCTATGCCAGAGCAATGCAGGCTCCTTGGCATGTGTGTACGTAGCATGCGAACTATTTTGTACGTCAAGCTTGTACATGCCTTTGTGGTTTGAGGCTGTGGCGATGACAGTATTTGTCATGTGACAGTCATCACTCTTAAGTATTTTTGCGCCGTTAGTTGTAAATAATACATCGTAACCCTTTTTAACTAAAGTCCTTACGGACAAAAGATTTGTAGCTAAGCCAGGAACGTATAAGACGTCACTAATTTTATGTACGTCGTCGGAAATATGTATATTTACCGTACCTTTGCCATGGCTGAGAAGCTTCTCCTTGTTGGCAACTGTAATAGAAGTAACATGAGACGATATTGACTCAAACCAATCTTTTCTATTGCTCATGTGAGAACTCGCACCCGAGTCTATGAACCAATCTTGTGAACCTGTGGAAGGAGCGTTAGTGAAACAAGATGAAAGTGTAATATGTGATGTATAATTTGAAATACACGTTGCCGAAACTTTCTTGTTTTTTGTTCTACATTCACTCACAACATGCCCTAACTTTTTACAATACGAACAAAACAGTTTTTTCTTTTGTACGTTTTTCTTAACATGTAGAGCAGTAGGCTCATTTGGTTTATGTACATTAGTACTTGTAGAGGCGCGTACAACCCTAGACGAGTCCTCTTTTAGGAGAGCAGCAACAACATTTTCTGATGTGATCTTCGTGTTGGAGTGTTCAAGCGCCATGACTAGTGGCTGGTAACGCTCCGGAAGGCCAGTGAGCATAATTATGGCAAGAAACTCGTCGTCCATTGCGGCGTTTATGCTCTGTAGCTCTTGCTGTGTTGCTAACGCCATGTTCACGTACTCTTGCATGTTTCCTCTAAATTCGTTGGCTAAGAGCTTTTTCATTAGCCCTAGTCTGCGTGACAAGCCACTGTCAGCATACGCCTTTTTAAGGGAGTCAAAGGTTTGTTTAGCAGTTTTAGCTGACCTTATTACGGGATAGACGGATTCGTCGCAGGATAAGCAAATCTTCTCCCGTGCTTTGGCATCCTTTCGCTTGGCGAGAGGATCAGCTAGGTCGACATCTGCTATTACAACGTCCCATAGGTCTAGGTCAGTAAGGAGACACTCTAAACTGAAAACCCAGGTGTTGAAATTTTTCCCGGTCAGCTTGCTAATGGTGGCTGACGATTGTAGCGCCGGTAGGCTTACCGATGGAGTATTTTTATTTTCCATAGCACTTTTTTGCAACCAAAAAAAAAGTTAACCCATAACCTATTATAATTTTGGAAGCACAGACTGACACAGACAAATAATACTTTGACAGTTATTTGAATAACTGTCGCATCTACCATACAGCGGCCAGGATGTTCCCATTGAAACCAAGCAGGTTTAACAATTTTTTATACTTATTATTTCATTTTCTTTTTCCTTTTAAAGTATATAAGCATTTAATATTATTATTTATGTATTGTTATGTATTAATAATATTTGTATGGATATTTCTATATACGTATATGAGTTTATTAATAATTATTGTGTAGTGTACTTATAATGATATTCTTTGGTTGCACCCCTTTGGTATTTCCCAAATTTCTATCCTAAGGTTGCCTGGAAGAAATTGCTACATAGCAATAAGGCGGCCTGTTGCACATTATCTTATATTTTTATACCTAAGTTACTTTATTGTGTTTTAACTGTAATTTTATGTGCAATAAAGAATATTTCATTCATTAATTCATACATTCATTCAAATAAATGAAGTCGACTACTTCAAAACTGGTAAAAATAAGGCATACTTTATAAGGAGCGTACAGTCGTAGAAAATGTTGAAATTTGTATTTAAAAATAAAAGAATGGAAAACTCTAAGACGTCGTAAAGAAAAGCTAGGTGACTTACAATGAATCATGTTATATTGTTAAGGAGACTATCTCAAGAAAAACTTTTTGTTCTCGTTTCCGTTTAGTGTTTTCCTTTGCAATTATGCTTTTCATGGGATGTTGTTTGTCAGTTCTCCTTTCGTTATTCTTTAAAAATTATTTACTGGCGAAGATAATTAAGTTAGAATGTCACGGTTCTATTTACACACAAAAGTGTCAGCTACTATTTTCTGTATAGGGACGTTTTAAAGTTATAATTTACAAAGTGGAGAAGTACATACGTGATATACAAGCTACTGAATAACAGGGAATAGCTTACATGAGTCTCCGATAGCGGCTTCCAGTTGCGGAAGACACTTTGAAGCATCACTAACGTATAAGTTAATATGTTTACTATTGTCATTGACTTACAATTATATGGACGTCGGGTCCGCGCTAAAAAGTGTC